>NW_025999942.1:502921-587469 GCF_001458135.2 Marmota marmota marmota
TTTTTTTCTCTCTCTCTCTCTCAAAAAATGGTTCTCAATCCTGTGTGTCCATTGATATTACCTGAGTAATCATCCTAGCAATTCTTTTTTCCTTATTATTTTTGATTTTTAAATATTTAATTGACAAAAGTTATATATATATATATATATATATATATATATATATATATATAAGTTGTGCAGTGATGCTGCGACATACATATATATGCGGTGTAATGATCAACATAATCAAATCAATTAACACATCCATCACTGCTCTTGCTTACCTTAGGTCTTCAGAATTTATTATCTTATAATTGGAAGCTTGTATACTTTTATTAGTATCTCTCCATTTTCTCTACCCCTCAACCTCTGGCAACCACCATTATATTCTGTGTTTCTATGTATTGGACTTTTTTGGATTCCACATATAAGAGAGATCGAACAGTATTTGTACTTCAATGACTGGCTTATTTCACTTAGTTTAATATCCACCAGGTTAATCCATGTTGTCATAAATGGAAGGATTTCTTTTGTTTTATGGCTGAATAATATTCCATAAAATACATATATAACACATTTTCTTTATTCATTCATCCGTGGATGGACAGACACTTAGGTTATTTCTGTATCTTTGCTACTCATGAATAATGAACATGGAGTTGGAGATAGAGATACCACTTCAAGAAATTGGGTTCATTTCCTTTGGATATATACTCAGAAATGGGATTGCTGGATCATATGGTTCATATCATTGATATCAAATAAATATCATTTATTTTTAATTATTCAGGGAACTTCTAAACTGTTTTCCATAATGGCTGTACCAATTTACAGTCCCACCAATGATGCTCAAGTGCTCCTTTTTTTCCACATTCTCATTAATACTTATATTTTTGTCTTTTGATATTAGTCATTCTAATAGGTATGAGATGATATCTCATTGTGGGCTTTTATTATACTTTTTAAAAATATCATTTGTAAGTTTACCTAATTTAATTTTTAATAATGGCTTTGTTTAACAACTGGCTTGTAACAAAAATTCTGAAAAATTAAGTACTCTCTTGAGTGGGGACAAGCCAAATCCAGCACATCACTGCCCCTAAGTCTCTAGGAAACCTCAGGATTGTAGTGTCTGTCTTATTATATTGTCCAAAGGGAGACAGTCTCAAACTCAAAGGGGCTGCCTACTCTTGACCTTTCTTTGGAATGTTTGGGAAGAATCAGGAAAAGGAATCTTGAAGCTGACTGCCACAGAGGAGCCACTATTCTGTCCACTTCAGGTAAGAACTTGAAATCCTCTTTCTTCCTCATCTGCATGCTACAGAGGCAGTGCTGGGGATGATGGTTAGTCAAATTACCAGAAAAGGAAGAGAGAAGAGGGCAAGACACCACTCTCCAAGCAGGAAAAGTCTTCAGCACAAAAGAGCAGGAGCTGAGATAGAGATGGCCACTGCTTCTCTTGTCCTCTCTTCTCATCCCTTGGCTCAAGAAAAAGCAGACTTAGAAGAGTGGACAGAGTGGCATTTTAGTGGTCTGTTCTATATGCTTAGTGGCAGGCTCTGAGTGCATATCTCCCCTGGCCTGCATCTTCCTTCTCTTGGGAGTTCATGGCTTACCCCAGGAGTGAGGTATATCCTGGGCAGGGGTGGCAGGCAGAGTCAGAGTAAAATACACAGGGTTGGAACCTGAAAGAAGCTCAGGATGATGTAGAAAATGTGGAGTTGCTAGGCCATTCCAGATAAAACATCCATCAGGCAGAGGGGAGGCTGTTACAATGCACAGGACTCTCTACCCTTGCCAGGATAGGAGACGTTAATAGGAAGAGCTTCCCCTAGAGGCTCCTACTGTGCCCTTCCTGCCATCAGCATCTCCTGGATGTTGTCCTCAGCTTCTTTAATGCTTGGCTACAGGTAGAATTTTTCTGTTCTACTTCTTAATTTTTTTTCTTCTGCTACTTTCCATTTCCTAACAGCCGTTATGAATTAACCCCTTGGATTGAAAAATAAATATTCTTCATACACCTTCATACATGTTAGCCTCACTTACCAAAGTTGCAATCTCTGTATCAGTAAGATGGGCATGGCTTCTATTCTGTTCAGCTGTCCAATCTCTACATCTGTAGGCTTTGTCTTCTTTTGAGGGCCAATAACTTTGGCTTGGAGCTCTGTGAAAGCCATCTCCAAATTTTGGGGGGCTGACATCTTGGTGCCTTGTGGTTTTGATTTGCATTTATTTCCCTGAGGATTAGTGATGTTGGGCACCTTTTCACAAAACTCAGCCATTTGTATGTCTTCGTTGGGGAAATGTCATTCAGGTTCTTTATGTTAAGATATTTAGATTTTTTTTTTTTTGCCTTTGAGTTGTGTGAGTTCCTTATATATTTTAGATATTAACCCTTTATGAAACATAAGGTCTATAAATACTTTGTTCCATTCTGTGGGTTTCCATTCTGTTAATTGTTTCCTGTGTAAATCTTTTGAGATGGATAAAATTGCAATTATCTATTTATATTTTTGTTACCTGTACTTGTGGAACATTTCAAACAAATCACTTTGTTTGAATAATGTCAAAGTGCTTTTTCCTTATGTTTTCTTCTACTAGTTTTATAGTTTCAGATCTTACAAAATCAACATACAAATCAGTTGTGTTTCTATACATTAACAACAAACTGAAAAAAGAAATTATGAAAATATTATTTATAGTACCTTCAAAAAACACTTCATAATAAATTTAACTAATGTTTCACTAGTGTCTTATAGTTTCATAGTATGGTAAAAATATCTACACACTATGAAACTATAAAACACTAGTGAAATTTAAGAATACACAAGTAAATGGAACAATATCAGTATTGATGGATTAAAAAGATTGTTAAAATTTCATACTACCCAAAGTGTCTTATTCACTCAATGCAATCCCTGTGAAAATTCTAGTGGCATTTTTTCACCAAAATGTTTTTAAAATCTGAAAATTTGCATAAAAGTTCAACAGACCTTGAAAAGCCAAAGCAATCTTAATAAAGAAGAACAAAACTGAAGGCATCATATTCCCTGACTTCAAATTATAATACAAAGCTTTGAAAATCAAAACAGTATGGTAACAACAGACACATAGGCCAGTGGAGCAAAAACAGAACTAAAAATAAATTCACACGTATAATCAAGTAATCTTTGACAAGGACACTGAGAATACGCATGGACAAAAGAAAGCCTCTTCAATAAATAATGCTGGGGAAACAGCATATCCACATGCAGAAGAATGAGATTGGATCCTAATCTTAAAATATACGCAAAAATTACCTCAAAATGGATTAAGACTTAAATATAAGATCTCAAACCGGCCATGCTGATGCAATTGACTGGTTACAATTACATTTTTAAAGGCTGCTGGTGATTCTAATTACATTCAGAATTGAGAACTTCTATGTTAGATCATGTTTATTGATTTTCCCTACAACATTCATCATTCCACTTATTTCTCTCTTTTCTTCTTTACTTTTCAAAATTCTACCTACTATATGAGATCCAACTCAGGTACTGCCAGGATCTTTTGTTACCACCCAAAGCTGATTTACTCTCAAAGCACACAGAAGTATGAACCACTTGTACATACTTACTTGACACTTAAGATATACTACTTCTTCTACCTTCATGTGATTATCCTCTTTAACAGAATCCTAAGGGTTAGAAGGGCATAGATTATATTTTACAGCTCTTTTTTTTTAATCTCCAGAGCCTACCATGATACCTTTTACACAATGTGTCAATTGTGTGTTTTAAGGGAGGTGGTAGCGGTGGTGATGAGGATGATGACATAGTAGATGTCATCAGTGCTTTGACCTATCCTATCAGATTAGTTTTATTTCTTTATGGGGCTGCCCTGAAGTTACTGGAACACCCTTTACTTTTCACACGCAAAGAAATGTCAGGGAACAAAGCTACTCCCATTTTAACTTAATAATCATGTATAGATTTGGATCTTTAATGTCCCCTGGAAAGCTCATGTTTTGAAAGTATGGGGTTTAGTATAGGAAGAGTCATGGACAGGGCTTTTAGTCAATGATTAGATTATAAAATCTGTAACCTCATCCACAGAGCAATCCTTTTGATGAATTAATAATTTTAATGGACTACTGCGTGATAACTGTGGCAGGTGGGGCAAGGTTCGAGGAAGTAGGACACTGGAGGCATGCCTTGGGGATTATATCTAGTCCCTGGCACTCTCTTGCTCTCTGCTTCCTGGCTGCCATGAGCTGAGCTGTTTTCCTCGGCCACGCCCTTCTGCCATGATGTTCTGCCTTATCTCAGGCCCAGAGGAATGGAGTTGGACAACAATGGAGTAAACTCTGAAACCATGAGCCCAAGATAAACTTTTCCTGCTCTAAGTTGTTCCTGTTAGGTATCTTTGTCACCACGATGAAAAGTTGAATAACACACTATGCATGTAACTATGAATACTCCAGCTCTCATAACCCCTAATTGAAACAACATTGTCTCCTGTGTCCACTCTGAATTTGAGTACAAATGGAGATTGTACCCTTGCTTAGCCTCCTTTACTTTTCAGTTCAATTTACTCGCTCCTTTACTATTAGTTTTTCAGGACATACTTCCTAAATAAATCATTTTTACATGAATCCTTGTCTAAGGTTCTGCTTTGGGGGTAGACGTTGTTAGTCACTGTGGTTTGGATATGGTTTGAGTGTGTCCTTCAAAGATTCATGTGCTAGAAGTTTGCTCAGCAGTGTAGCAGTATTTGGATGGTAGAATCTTTAAGAGGTTGGAAGGCAATTAGGTCATAAGGACACAGCCCACCCTCAAAAGGCATTAATGCTAGTCTAGAAGAATGAGTTGGTTCTCAGGAGAGTAGACTGTTATAAATCAAGACCACTTAACCCACTTCCCTCTTTATACATACCACCTGTTTCCTTTCTATTTCTATAACAAAATACTTGAGCTAATCAACTTATAAAGAAAAAAGGGTTATTTTGGATCACAGTTTTGGAGTTTCTAGTCCATGATTAGTTGATAACATTGTTTTTGACCTGTAGCAAAGCAGCACATCATAGAAGGAGCATGTGGTTGGGCTAAACCACCCACCTCATGCCCATGAGACAAAAGAGAAAGAGAAAGGGACCAGGGTCCCACTATCCCCTTTGAGGGCACATTTCCAGTGACTGAAGGACCTCGCTCAGGGCCCCACCTTTCAAAGGATCCACTGCTACCCAATAGCATTACCCTGGAACCAAACTGTTAACACACAGACCTTTGGGGGACATTCAAGATCCAAACCATAGTATTCCACCACAGTGTAATACAGCCAGGAAGGCCCTTATGAGAAGCTAAATAAATGGTGCTGCCCTGCCTTGGACTTTTATGCTTCAAAACTGTGAGCTAAACAAACAACTTTTATTTTAAAATATCAGGTATTCTGTTATAGCAACACAAAATGGATGAACACATCAACCTGAGACAGATGACAATAATATAAGAGTAATAATAACAGCTATTATTTATTGAATATTTTCTATGTGCAAAGCACCCATTCATTTTATCATCAGGATTAAGTCGGTACTATGGTTATTATCCTCATCTTATAGATAAAGAAACCAACACATGTTGCAGTTAAATAATTTGCTTGAAGTCACCAAATAACAAAAGAAAAATTAAAAAAAAAAAGAAAAGGAAATAACCTATAGGGCAAAGACAGTAGGGGGTCAAATAAAATAAAAAATAAATGTCAACTATATTATCACTTAAATAAGCTTTGTGGGCCAGCTGAAAACTAAAACACTACATATCATTTTTTTTCTGACAGAATGTCTTGAATTCCAATAAGCAATTTACAAATTTTGTGAATACAACCAATTCCTAATTAAGAACTCCATTTCTAGTTGACTATCAGGAAATTCACCTCTTCTTCTACTTCCTTCCCTCTACCTCATTACTCCCAGTAACAATACTTTCTTAATGTGCCCTTGATCCCAGAAAGTAAAACACATATTGAACAATTAACAACTTAGATACACCACAGATTAAACACGTATATTTGTACTAGTCTGAGAACTGCCATGCAGGCTTTGTCACTAGGTTAGGAATTCTAACTTAACAGAGCTTATTGGAGAGAGTTTATGAAATGTACTATTTATAAATTAATATCTTGCTTAGAACTGTTACTTTAATGAGATTATAAGTTTATACATCTATTAAAATTAATGTTTGAAATTTTCTGATAGTCTGAACTATTAAACAATCTATTTCTGTCTATCTACAGTGAACCACATGAAGAAAATGAAGTAAATCAGAATGTCTTATTTTTTAAAACCATTTAGCCCTGAGAAAAAAATTTAGTAATGCATCAGGCTTTCCATTTATAATTAATGGAATCCTGTGAAAATTATATAATCTTGTTTTTTTAAATTTTTTTCCTCTGATTATTAATAGACCTTTATTTTACTTATTTATATGCAGTGCTGAGAATAGAACCCAGTGCCACACACATGCCAGGCAAGTGCTCTATCGCTGAGCCCTAGCCCTAGCCCCAGTCCCTCTTGCTTTGTTTTTGTTTTCATATTTCTTAGATAGAAATTTGCTAAAATTATGGGATTGTTATGAAGGTTAGAAAGATCGCAGTGCAGGGTCTGGCATATAGTAAACATTCAGCAAATCATATCTAATAATAATGATAATACTTCACAGGAAGAGTTTTGACCAGATTGGCCTAGTACCTTTAAAATTTGTGACTTCTCTTGAAATAAGCAATAAACATTCATAAAAAGTAACACAACTGTGGGCTAGGGTTGTGGCTCAGCGGTACAGCACTTGACTGACATATATGGGGCCCTGGGTTCAAGTCTCAGCATCACATATAAATAAATAGAATAAAGATCTGTTGACAACTAAAAAATATTTTTTTTAAAAAAGGTGACACAACTGAATTCCACTATTCACAGACTTAACGGGCTAAACTGTGCAACAGCTTCATGACTTATTCTTGTTCTTTCTCTTGATTGTCCTGGCAGCCAACCCTATACTTATGGCTTTATTTTCTTGTCTCCTATTCTCCCCACTCCCATCCCAATTTCACTCTAGTCTCTTCTAGAAATTGTCTTTCATGTTTAAAAAGATAACTTCAACAGGCTACACATGGACTACATACATAGGAGTTACTCCCACTCCTAGTTGCCCTCTTCTCCATACCTACTCTGTTAGCCAACAATACTTCCTGAGCTCCTGTGATAAGCTCTTTCCCACTGACTGCTCTGAATTATCTGGCATGGTATCTGTGACATGTTAGGTTCTCATGAATGTCAACTCCCTTTTCTACTAACATTGACCTTCACATGAACTGTCCACCCCTGTTCTGATGTTCTTTAATTAAATGGTTATGCTTTAATCTTAAACGCCTTTGCCAGGGTTATCTTTTAGAAGTCTGAGCACAACTTGGTAACTTTTGACCTCTATTTAATGTATACAGGGTAGAGATCATTGCCTTTGGAGGCTGAAATCTAGGAAAGGCAAGGAATTCCTAGGATTTTACCTAAAGATATTTGAGATTCTTCTCTGTGGATCATGCTTCTAGGTATAATTGTGGTCATCAAAATGGAAAATTAATTCAGGTCAATTTTTCATAAATGTGATTTAATATTGTTAAATGTCAGCTTATCCCATAAGTACAGAGAAATGGCACTTATCTCTATACCTTTTCAATCATGTATTATGTATTCAATACATGTGTTCATATATTCAATATTTATTATGAACTAATAAATATCTTTCCAGGGCCTGCAGATAATGATGCAGGCCCTGAAAAGATATCTAGAGGAATAAGACTGGAGGTCTGTCCCATGGACATTAAAGCCCAGTCCAGTGGTTCTTAATCCCAGGTGCACATTAGAATAGTTTGGGAGTTTGAAAAAATATTATTGATGCCCAGACCCAATCCCCAACCAATTAAATCTGAATGTTTGAGAAATTAGGCTCATGTATTAGTATTTTAATAGCTCCTTAGAGAATTCTAATATGAAGCCATAATTGAGAACCATAGAGCTAGTGGGTATTAAGGTGTTTAGAGTAGGGTTGTGAATATATGATGATCACTTTGGGGAACTAAAAATATATGTGGTGGTGCCCACCTATAATCCCAGCATCTTGGGAGACTGAAGCAGGAGGATTGCAGATTAGAAGTCAGCCTCAGCAATTTAGAAAGATCGTAAGCAACCTAGTGAGTCCCTGTCTCAAAAAAAAAAAAAAAGAAAAAAGAAAAGAAAGAAAGAAAGGAAGAAAGAAAGAAAATGTGGGACCGGGGGTAGCTGGAATGTGGCTCAGTGGTTAAGCACCCCTAGGTTCAATCCCTGATACAAAAAAAAAAAAGTGTGTGTGTGTGTGTAATACACTCTCTGTGACTCTCTATGTACACCTCTATTTTCCTACCCCTCTCTCCTAATCCTAAGGCACACTTAGAGAGAGGAGTACTATAAGTATTTTGGAAAACTCTTTTCAATTTCTTCTCTTGAAATCAGTAGAAATTCAATTAAAAATCATATGGTGGGCTGGAACTGTAGCTCAGTGGCAGAGCACTTGCCTAATATATGTGAGGCACAGGGCTCAATCCTTAGCACCACATAAAAATAAACAAATGAAATAAAGGCATTCTGTCCATCTACAATACAAAATAACTTTTAAAATCATATGGCAAGTTAATGACATAGGTTAATATGAATTTCTGTAAGATGACATAAAAGGAAAAGGTAACCATGGCGGACCGGAGGTCAGTGAATCCTCCTTCTGAAAGAGAAGACTGATGACTCCCAAGAGCTAACAAGACAAAGAGAGGTCAGGTAAGTTTTCCCAAATAAAAGGTCCAAGCTCAATCTAGACTTCAGCAAATTCTTGTTCTTTCTTTCCTCTTCCCTGATCTGCTTCCCTTACTATTGAAAGTTTTTTTCCTGAAGAGTATGGCAACATTGAATCACTGACTCAGGTTCTGTTTCTAGGGAGTCTGACCTAAGATAATTGATACCCAGAGGAATTTCAGGAGGCATGATGGACTTCTGGAGTTGGATCATCTGCTAGACAGCTGGCCATGAGGACCTCAGTGGAGTACCAACAGTCCCTGGCATATGACTGCAAACTTCCATGCATGGTGAGTTGGAATGTTTTGCAGGTGGAAGGGAATGCAGCTGCTGGTGTAATGCTGCTAGCATTGGAAGCACAATAGGAAGTATTCATTGAAGTTCTGTGGAATTGGATGGCTGCTGCTGGGCGTCATTGATGCACTGAAGAGAGAAAATGACAAGGGAAGGTCAGTTAATCATGAATGAAAGGTGAAGTATGATAGAGGGCTTGCCTGACAGCATCTCAGGAGACTCTCATTACCTGCTGCTGGAGGACTGATGGAACTGAAGAGCAGGCACACATCTGACTTGTACTACCAAAAAGATCTAATAGTCAAGGCAAATCTCTCAGACTAAGGGCAGAGTCCTGCAAGGAAAGAATTGGGATCCTCAGCTATGAAATGAGGATATATCTCATTTCTGGGTAGATGCAGAACCAATTGGCCTGCAGAAATTTCCCTTTCCCCTTGCTAGAAGATGAGACTCTAATGTGGTATGGTTTGTCCCCCAAAGGTTCATGTGTTGGAAACTTGGATTCCAATGTGATGATATGGGAAGTTGAAGGATCTTTAAGAACTGAGGACTAGTAGGAGGTCCTCAGGTTATTTGGGGGTGCTGCCTTCAGAAAAGATTGCTGATCTCTTGGAATGAGTTCTCATGAGAGTGGATTGTTATAAAAGCCAGAGCCTGACCCCTGAATTTCTCTCTTTTTAGCTTCCTGTTTCATGATGTGATCTCTTTTGCCACTTGTGCCTCTGACACTGTGATACCATCGGCCATTAGGCCCTCACCAGAGGCCAAAAAAATGAGACCACACTCAATCTTGGACTTTGAACTTCCAGAACTGATCTAAATAAACCTCTTTCCTTTAGGAAGATAGCCTGCCTTAGGCATTTTGTTATAGTAACAAAAATAGGCTAATATACCCTACTGTGTAGATGTCTCAAATGAAGAAGACCTTTATAAGACAATGTTTTCACTCTTCCCACCCCCAAGATTTGGACATCAAATCAAGATTGGAAGTCACTTTTCATCATGGTTCAATTAGGATAATGCTTGCCATGTTAAAAATGGAAAGGGACTATAAGCCAAAGCACAATTCGACCTGGATAACTAAACCCACAAAAACAGAGAGAAGGTGGGAGGGAACCACAAGAATACTAGACCAATGTGGGTAGAACATAAAACTAGGTGAGCACTTGTTAGTATGGGGTCATATTCCCAACATATAGGATTTAATTCCCCGTAAAGTGACTCAGGAATGTTTCCGTAATGCTGATGGATGAGTTTGGGAAAAACAATGGGAGTCTTGGGAGTTTGGGGAAAACAATGGCCTACCTTAAATGAGGTAGAGTGGTCAGAATTGCCATGGCAGACTGGGAAGGAAAGGAGCTGTTATGGTTTGAATCTTAAACATCCTCCTAAAAGTTCATGTGTGGAAGGCTTGGTTGCCAATCTGTGGCGCTATTGTTAGGGAGGGGGTTGGAATCTTTAGGAAGTGAGACCTAGTTGAGAGAAATTGGATCACTGGGGAGTGCACTTGGAGGTACTCCATTCCTTTCTCTCTCTTCCTGACTTCCTTTGCGGGTTTAAGTTATCCAGGTCAAATTGTGCTTTGGCTTATAGTCCCTTTCCATTTTTAACATGGCAAGCACTATCCTAATTAAACCATGATGAAAAGTGACTTCCAATCTTAATTTGATGTCCAAATCTTGGGGGTGGGAAGAGTGAAAACAATGTCTTATAGAGGTGAGAGGTTTCCTCAGCCACACACTCTCTACCATGATGTGCTACCTTACCATGGGCCCAGAGGCAACGGGGTCAAACAACCATGGACTGAAGCTTCTGAAACCATGAGCCAAAATAAGTCTTTTCTCCTTATAAGCTGGTTTTTCTCATGTATTTTGTCACAGTGACAGAAAGCTGACTAAATACAGGATTAAAGTCTCGGGGAAAAGGATATGTGAGAATTAATCTACCACAGAAGGCCAGAAAGTCCACCAGGGATTACTTTCCTCAAGAGATCCTAAATAAGGCAGCAAGAAATTCACAATTGAAAGGAGTACTCAGCTGTCCTCTTGAGGCTGCAGGCACAGAGATTCAGTCCCAGAGCTAGGTTTCCTGGTAGTAGAGAGGATTAAAGTATTCCAGAAAAGCAGAGGCCAGGTGACAGCACTTAATCATTAGAACCACTTAATTACTATAATGTGCAGCCAGATCAGAATGTTGGTTAGGGATAATCAACCTTTGAGGACCCATGGAGAGGACTAATAGGTATTGTGTTTTAGGAACGAGAAAGATGGGCAGTCAGAAAGAATGGTGCTAAATGTATATAAATAAAAGATAACTCAGGATTAATCATGGGTTAGCAGAAGGCAAGGGCCAGATGGAAAATTATGATCTCTTGTCCAGTTTTCAGATGAGTCATTTCCCAAACTCAGAACCAATTGACTGAAAGAGAAGCTTCCTTATGATGATAAAGGAGTGAATGACAGTCAGGCAATAAAAGAGGTCTGTCCCAGGCCATGGGCCCAACCAGTGGTTATTTTCCTGGAGAATGCAAAAATGTAGCAGTTTGGCAGAATCGTCACATTGATTCCATGGGCTATGGAGCAATGGCTATTGCAGTAGGAAAATCCAAGTAAGTGATATTGTCCAAATTATATTGTTATATTGTGTACATGTATGAATATGTAACAAGTCCCACCCTTATGTACAACTATAATGCATCAATAAAAATATAGAAAAAAAGGAAAGTTAAAATAGCAATCTTAGAATTTGCCCCTCTTTTACCAAGATAGCCAGTTTTAAAAAACTAAAACACTATTACAGTCTGGGATAATGGCAGATCAGCACCATTCTCAAATATTAAAGAATGTTGGTATGATGTTCTTTATTATAGTTCTGTTTAATTTGCCACTCTGGCCCCTACAAAAACTTGTGGATGATAGTGTGTGGCAGTGGGCTATTAAATATTGACCCCATTGCAGCTGCTTTGCTAGATCTGGTATCTCTTTTAGAGCACATTAATACAGACTTGGAACATGTATTACTGATTTACGAATGTGTTTTAAATAAGTTTTTCCCAAAATAAAGCATATACCCAGCAATATTTATAGTAGCTTATTAAATATATATTCAAACAGAAGCCAACCTAAATGTTCATCAACAGAATTGGCAAATAATTATGGAAGAGTAAAACACTATACAACAATTAAAATGAACAAAATGAAGACAAATAATTACATTTTTATGAAGTGCAAAAGAAGGCAAAATAATCTACAATGATATCTCATAGTAGTAGTTATCACTGGAGAGTATTTACTGGCCTGGAACTTTCTAGAATGCTGAAAATGTTCTGTGTATTGAGATGGTGGTAGCTTGGGAGTATGTATATGTTTAAATAATTGATAAATGATAAACATTCACTTTTGTATGTAAGTTATGTATCCATTTAAAAACGTAAAAAGAAAGTGCAAAAAATCTCAAATTTATCAAATGGACAAATTTGTGTGAGAGTGAGATTTCAACATGTTATTTTGTTTAACTATCAGGAATGAGGATCAGAAACACGTTGCACCCACATGGCATGGATATGGTATACACTTGCCCCACGGCAATGTTAATTATTCTGCTCTCTCTCTCGTAATACAATCCAAAGGGACTTGAAAAACCTGGACATCCAGCAGAACATTACATCGGTCTGCTATATGGATGCCATCATGTTAATTAAAACTTAGGAGCCAAAATTGAAAACTACTTTGTACAACTTAGTAAGATACTCTAGAGAGTGGGACATAAAGTTACCAAGATTCAGGAGGTTGTCACATCGGTGAAGTTTTTAATGGTCCAATAATCTGGAGCATTTTGGAACATCCCCTCTAAAGTACAAGACAAAGTCTTGTACCTTGACTTCCTATCACAAAGGAAAAAAAGGAGCATATATGGTAGGCCTCCTTGGGTTTTGAAGATAGCATATTCACACTGCTTGGCAACGCATTTATTAGGTGACTTGGAAAAGTTACTAGCTTTTAGTGAATCTCAGGGCAATAAAGGGCTCTGTAGTAGGTATATCCTTTGGTACAAGCAGACCTATCATTTGGACCATATGAGTCAGCAGATCCCACGGTACTAGAGAAAGATGTCATTGGTACTCCTGGCAAGCCCTAATAGGTGAGTCACTGTATAGACCACAGGGTTCTGAAGCAAGGCCATGCCATCTGTTATACAGAACTATTACTCTTGTCATGATTCTGGGCCCTAGTAAAAACTGAAAATCTAGCCATAGGATATCAAGTAACTATTAGACACCAAGAAATCACAAATTAGCTACTCTCAAATTTATTCTGTCATAAGGTTAGGCAGTTGCAGTAGCAGTCTACTGCAAGGAATCCAATATGTCTGCAATTAGGTTCAAACAGGTTTAGAGAATACGAGTGAGTAGACACAAACTGGTGGTTGATGCTCCCAAATCATCTATCACTGTTATGCCAATGCTTCTCTCTGAACTCATAGCTATGGTCTCAGGGGTGGTTCCCTATGACCAGTTGACAAAGAAATTTTTAAAAATCATGCTTTGTTCATGAATGGTTCTGTTTGGAAGAGATGCAAGCTGAAAATATCTGCTGTTACTCTGTTGCTCCACTCAGGGATGGTTTTGAGATTCAGAAGGGAAATCTTTTTAGTTGACAGAGCTTCAGGCAGTGTATTTAGTCATGGCAGAGCTTCAGGTAGTGAATTTAGGCAGAAGTGGCCAAGGTAAGAACATACTCATGGACAATGACAGATGTTTGTCTAGCTTATTGTTCAGGAGTCTGGAAGAATAAAGATTGTAAAAGGTGGAGAATACCATGGAGGGACAGATGAGAATACTAGGGAGGGGGCACATAGTGTGAGAATATTTTATAGCACATAATGTCCATTAGGTAATTCCTATGCAGAAGGGACATTAATTAATTAAGTAGACAAAATGACTAGACCAGTAGTTGCCAAGCAGCCTGTGTTATTGCTAACTTAGTTCTTGCACACGGACTTATGGCTAGAGTATCCATGGTGGTAAAGATGGAGGCTATGTGTGGGCCCAAAAGTTTGGACTCACTCCAAAGCTGATATAACAGCTGCTTCTATTCCATATCTAACCTGTCATCAGCAGAGGCCAACACTGGTCTCTCAAAGAGACCAAACAGCTATTGGGTGACATAGCAATTACATTGGGCCCCATCCAAACTGGAAAAGAGTAACATTTCATCATGACTAGGTTTGACATGTGTGGGGTTGCCTTTTCTCCCTATAGTGCTTTAGCCAGCACCACTATCCCAAATGTTTGAAATTCTGACACAGAATTTCACACTAAGGAACTCTCTTTCCAGCAAGAAGGTGTGCTGACAGATACTTGACCAGAGGATCTACTGGACATTCTACACCATTTGGAAGCTATCAAATTGACAGACTAAAGAAATGGCCTGTTAAAGGCATAGCTGAGACTCCACCTTAGAAATAGCACTTCATGTTTGAACTCCTTAGACCAATGGCCATTATACAGTGCTATGTCCCTGGTTGGTAGAACAAATGAGCCCTTACAGGAAAAAAAAATAGGAATGGCTTGCTTACCATCACTCCCAGTGATGCATTTGGATCCTTGTGTTTCCTGCCGGCAACTCTAGGCTTTACTAGCCCAGAGGTTATTCAGAGGTGGAATGCTTCCATCAGAGGACACAGTGAGCGTCCCATTACACTTAGGGCTACGGCTCCTCTCTGGTGATCATGGGTTCTTAATGCCAGATGGCCAACAAGAAAATGACCAGAAGGATGTGGAGGCTCCTGCTTCATAAGGTGGACAGAGAGGATTATATTGGGTAATTAGAAGAGATCCTCTATATGCATTTCTTGGTATTTCCATGTCCAGTTGTAAATATAAATGGAAAAGTACAGCAACCACAACCTGAAAGCATGATAAACAGGGTCTTATTCTCCTTGAAGGTGAGTGCCTTGTTCAATCTGTCTGTCAAGACACCCATGACAGCAAAGGGCTAGCTGAGGTGGAAGGGAATCTAGAAAGGGTAGTGGAAGAGGGAAATGATGAGTATCAGTGATGGCCTTGGGACCAATTGCAGCAGTGGTGACTTCTGCTCATCTTGTTACTCTACTCTTGTAAAAAGTTTCCTAGACATTGTAGCTAATAAGAATTCTGGAAAATTTCTTGATGGAGTAAATAATGTGAGAAGTGATCTAAGCAATATAGTGAACCAAAGCGAATGTTTTTTGCACCCTGTCCAAATCTACTTTATACACCTGTGCATCTTTATTCCAGTTGCTGTGAGTGTTAAATAACAGTTTCAGCTGGCTCCTTCTCTAGAGAATTTCCATTGAATAAAACAGGAGCCACCTCAACCATGAGGCTTTGATGATCTCCTCCTGCTTCTCACCCAGAGACAGACTGGTATGCAGGTACAAAAAGCTGAACTTCATGGGCAACACAAAGTGTTGACTTATGGAGGATAAATGGAGTCTCATTCTTGTATCCCTGTCTTCCTTACCATTCTTGCTCCCTCACTCTCCTTTTCCAGAGAGCCCTCCCCTATTGAAACTTAAACAAGAAACTTAAACTTGGTCCCTGTTTCTAAACAACCTGACCCAAAATAGTCTCTGAACTAAAGAAGACCCTAGTTATCAGGAGTGTCTTTGAGGATGGTTTTATATACTTAAAATGACTATTTAGAAGTTTTCCTTGAGGAACAAAGTACTGAGACATGCTATAATATGACCCTTAAAAACCTTCTACTAAGTAAAAGAAGCCAGACACAGAAGACCACATAGTGCATAATTCTATTTGTTTGAAATGTTCAGAATAGGAAAAGCCAAAGACTGAAGGTAGATTAGTAATTACCAGGTGCAGGGGTCAGATGAGAGGAGAAGAAATTGGGATAACTGCTAATGAATTAATTAGATATTTGGGTTCCAGATTCAATGCCCTAGTTATATTTTAGCCTTTACACTTATTTTACAGCTCTTATTATTTATATTAACATGTATAATAAACTTTCATAATCATTTGGAGTTTGTTTCATTAACTCTCAATTTTATTCACATAATTAATCATCTTCAAAAATTTTACACTGTATTTGTAAATTTAATATTTCATTTTGTCCAAATATTGGTTTAACTCTTTCCTGAATCCCTTAAAAATACTTTCTAAATTAACAATAAAATTTAATTAACTGTTAAATAACAGTTTCAGCTGGCTCCTTCTCTAGAGAATTTCCATTGAAGAGCTAGATTTATCTCAGCTTTTCTGATGCCATCCATACACTAAGATTTCAACTTAAACTTAGAAGTCTAAATATTGCATTTTAAGTTTTAATCAAGACTGTTATTCTATGAACTCAAATCTCTTAAGCATCATACATATTATACCAAATATACACAGAATCCTTTAATTTTATGGTTTTATTTCTTTTACATCTCTTTATTTGTAATTATTAAGTTGTGTAATTAGCTGTGTGTAGAGTACACACCTATAATCCCAGCAACTCAGGAGGTTGAGGCAGGAGGACTACAAGTTTGAGGTTAGCCTCAGAAATTTAGCAGGGCCTTAAGCAACTTAAAGAGACCTTATCTCAAAATAAATAAATGGGTCTGGGAATATAGCTCAGTGGTAAAGCACCCCCGAGTTCAATCTCCAGTACCCCTGCCAAAAAGTCCTTGAATTGAGATACATACACACTAAAAAGGCCAGATACCAATCCAGTAAACTGAGATTATTTAGATTAGAGGTTTTAGCAGGTTTTGAGACCTGGAAATAGGCATCCAAATGATTCATGTCTCTATGCCAACTTTCCTTCTAGTTCTCTTTAGTAGTCACACTGTTTCAGACTACAAAATGGAAACAAAGTGTTGAATTCAAATTACTTATTGCTTGACTCTACTCTCCAAAACATGTAGCTTCCTACCTGATAAATCACTTGACCATATTTTTGCACTTGTTGGCTTTTAGGAGAGTCTTTTCCATTTAACATTTAAAAAGTACTTGCACTTGATGAAGTACTGCATGCTTTAAAACTCATATTTAAAATGATTTTTGCCAATTTTGGATATATCACATGGTTCACTCACAGGATTAACATTCATTAATTCTGTTGTCATTTCTCTGCTTATCTACCCAGTAGGTGAGGAGACTATCTGCCAGGTGCCATGCTAAGTTTTGGAACTATAAAAATAAGTAAAATAATTTGTTTATCTTTAAGGAGCTTGGGTTCTAGGTGGAAAAGACCTATAAATTAACAAGAAATCACTCTAAGTACTTGCTCAATGGCTGTCTTTTTCCGTTGAAAAAAGGAGCAAAGACCTTGTTCCAGGAGGATATTTTTGTCTGATTTACTGCTGTTTTCACCAGCACTAATATATAGTAAGACTCAGTATTTGTTAAATAAATGTCAATGCTTTAAAAGAAATATTTACAGGGTTGGGGGTGTAGCTCAGTGGTAGAGCTCTTGTCTAGCACGAATCATGGCCTGCGTTTTCTCCTATAGAGAGGAGAAAGAGAGACAGAGAGAGTGTGGAGTAGGGAGAGGGAGAGAGGCATGGAGATGGAGTGGGGGGTGGGGAGCTCACAAAAGCCACACAAAAGCTTTTGTGTGGCTATTGCACTACAGTGAGGTGAAGGGAACACTTCTGGCATATCAGGAAAATTTCTTTAAAGATGAGGTTTGAGCTGAGTTCTGGGAGATGTAGGAAATTAGTTAGGTAAAAGGTAGGGGGTTGTTCAATAGTTCCTATATCTTATTGAGGAACTTCAAGTAGTTGGGGAGTGCCAAAATATCATTGGTAGGAGTATACAGCACAGAAATCTTGAAGAGCCTCGTAGGTTACTTTACCTATACTTTTTTTTGTTGTTGTTATCTACATCAATATGCTGATTAAAAGAAAAGAAAGGAAGAAGAAGAAAAAAAAACTTGTCCATTTACCCCTATTACAATGATAGCTCCCTAATGTTAAGAATTGCTTGTTGTTACTCAGGGATCCAGAATAATGATGGGGACATTGTAGTTCCCCAAAAGCTAACGCAATAATGAACCGAATGAAAGAATGACGAATAACAGTAGTGTGAGCAAGTCAAGTGATTAAGTAATTGGATAGTGGGGGTGTCAGGAATGGGCCCTATACTAGCCTGGGCAGAGACCTAGTCAGGATCTTAACTAATGGTAAATTTGGCAAGTGTCACATCTTGGAGGCGGGGGCGGCGGTGGAGACAGAAGAATGCTGGAAGTTTCAAAACAAAGTCCAAATACAAACACTTTAGAATTTATTAGGATTTGTAATTTCCAGGTCCTAGAGAGCAATCAGGGAAAGGTCCAGGATGGTTATAGTACATTACCCCCGGACAGTAATGAAATAGGAACAGATGGTTGGTTGCAACTTTCTTGCCAGGCTCAGCAGATGAGTGACATCAAAGCTCAAAGGAAGGGCTGTTACTTCCCAAATGGGAAAACAAGGCTGTGTAACTGCGCTACTGCCGATGCCACGAGCGCAGAGCAGCCGGGTATTCAGACTCGGGAAAGACGTCCCGTGACAACGGCGTTAAGGGCGGAACGCAATACGTAGGCACGTTGGCTCCCGCCGGACACAGTTTCTAGACGCACCGGCGAGCTGCGTGCGGCCCGGCAGCTGAGCTGCTCCCTTCCGCTGAGTGGGCAGCCTGGTGGTGGGAGACTGTGAAAAGACTTGAAACCGACCGTTCTTCATATTTTCCCCTTCGGCTGGACGACCCCGAGCTGCGGGACGTACTTCCGGCGTCTCTCAGTGGACGATTAGAGAGCACAGAGGCCTCTGGAGGCGCGGCGGCAGTCCCTCCCGCTCCCAGCTACGGCCTCTGACTCTCGAGAAGACAGCCACCCATTGCAAAATTTTCTCTGGGCCGGAGACCGGCCGCCCAGTTCGTAGAAAGGTGGGCTTGGGGGGAATACTCTGGATTCCACCACTACTTCCTGGAGACGCCGCGGGAAGCAGGCCATTCTTGGGGCCACCCACCTATTCCCCGATTGGTTAATGGTCTGTCAATGAACTTCTCTAGCTGGTGATTGGTTCAGATGCACCGTCTGTCACCTGCTTCCCTGTGGGAATCTAGGTCGCTAAGGGAAGCGTTACTTGAGGCTCGGTTGAGAAGAGGTTGGTTGGGCCCCGGAGCCCAGTTTGTTTATTCTAGTGGAGACGGTCCCCCGGCGCGAGCTTCCATTGCAACGGCCAGGAAAAGAACCAGTAGCGGGACTGAAGGTGGGGGTGGAAAGAAAGTGAAGGTTTAGAAGTAAACTGCAGTCACTTAACCCTGGCTGTCTCTGAATGGGAACGTGATTGGAAGGAAGGCCTTTGAGAGAGGAGGAGACTAATCCCAGGAGCAGTGACAGTGTAGGAGTCTAGGCCTAAATTTTGTTGTGGGGCAAAAAGGGCCTTGAGAGAGATTTTTTTATGACCTAATTGTATGGGGATCCAATTTTCTAGATGATTGTATAACAGAATCCACTGGAGAATTTGCTTTAGCTTTGCAGCAGAGTTGGGAGATAACTACCAGGTGTTCCTGGCCTTCAGAGGGACAACTTACTGAATAATTCAACTCTCTTTTTATTGCTTCAGATGGGCAGCTCTCAAAAAAGACACAAACAGCTGAAGGATGGATACCATTGCATATATTAAAAGCATGTTGAAAGAAAAATAAGGTATTCACTTTAATTGTGGTTAATTGTACCAGAATATTATCTTTGAGGAGAAGCTCTTAGGTTTTGAATAATAATAGTGTGGCTTGATTTTATGTTAGGTTTCAACTTTTTAAATTGCTCATTACAAAATTCATCTTATTGCAATACCTACGATTCTCTCTTTGCTGTTATGATCCTGTTAATTCTGGAACTGGAAAATTCTGAGTTTTTAGTGGTTAATTAGCATTTGACTGTATAGTGCTAACATATTTTTCATTTAGATGATGATGTAATAACCATTACATCTGTAAAAAAAAAAAAGTCTTGAATTTGTAATTTAATATACAGATACATGTGAAATCAGATGGTTGTTAACTCTTACAGCAGTTTAGACTTGTAGGCTAACTTAAAGCAACTTGCTTATTAATAAATACCTGCTACATTTTGAGAGGTCGAATTGCAACAGTTGTTTCCCTGGCAGCCTAGCCATTTAAGCTTAAGCCTGTATTGGGTCAGGTGCTGCATTACATACTCCTTAGTGACCTAGCAGTAATTGTCAAGGAATAGTTTTTTCATGCACAGAACACTCAGATTGGCTCTTAATGATATACCTAGGCCCTACCTTGGAAAATTCTAATCAAGGATTGGGGATGAGATCTGGGCATCTGGATTTTTAAAAATTTCTTCAAGTGAGTCTGATAACTTTTATATAACTGATTTACTAAATTGATATGCTTAAGAAATCATGAAATATTTATGAGACAGTTTTCTCCCTTAATTTCCTTATAGTTTAAAAGTAAGTTTCTTAGGAATGACATTAAATGTAATCCAAAAATAGCATTTTTTTTTTAGGCAAAGCCTGGAAGTTTAATTGGCACTCAAAAATCCCAAGGACTAACCATTACAGGCTGAGGGATGAGACTGGATATGGGGAAACAGAGGCTCTGTTGCACTCTTCAGGGTCCTCAGAACTATGCATGGTATATTATTTCCTGTTTGGTTTTAAAGTCTTCCTGTTAGTTTTGAAAGGGAGATCAACTCCAAGTCTGTTCAGTAGATACATTAGGCTAAATTATTTTTACCTCAACAAATGTCAGTGACAATGGTGAGAGTAATATTACATTTATGAATCTTACTTTGGAAGGAACACTTTGTTTGAAATAAATGTAAGCTATACCCCTCCCAAATGCCTTTGCTTATTAAGTAAAGAACATGCATAGTTCAAACCTAAAATTTTGCTTATTAAGTAAAGAACATGCATAATTCAAACCTAAAATTTGTGTGTTAACACGAATTTTACTCAGATATTTAGAACATAAATGGGGCTTTTAGACCAACTTTATTAGAGAATTAAAGAGATAAAAAAATTCATCACTTTTGTATTCAGATATGAGAAATGAGAAATATGTGCTGAACTCAAATTCTGTCTGAATAAACAATGGCTTTAGTTTAGTGGTAGGTTCAGTTGTGTACTATCTTATAACAATTGTTTTTCATTTTTTATGTAAGTTCCTTCTGCAAGGTTTGGCAAATGAAGTATTTGAGTAGGGGGTAAAATTTAAAAATAAAAAAACTATAAGTTTAAAATGCAAGGCTATATGTAGTCTATAACTAACACCTTGAATTTTGTAGATATTATTTGAACAGGAAGCCAGGACTCTCAGGATGAATCAGTCTAGATCCAGATCAGGTGACGGTGGTGAAGAAACCTCATCTCAAGACCATAATCATCGTGAAAATGAGAGAAGATGGCAGCAAGAGCGTCTCCATAGAGAAGAAGCCTATTATCAATTTATTAATGAACTCAATGACGAAGATTATCGACTAATGAGAGATCATAATCTTTTAGGCACTCCTGGTAAGGAATGGGTAAAAGAGGAGACACCATTTTCATCATTGGAAAGAGGAATTTCAAACTAAGAAGAGGTTTTTTTTTTTTTTCCTCCTCTATACTTTCTTCTCCCAAAACACTGTGTACTGTTTTATTTATTTTTTGTTAGTTTTAAGAACTTTTTAATATAACAAAGTAGAAAATCAGTGGCTTCTGTATTTTTAAGTAGGTGAGATTATTGGATATATTGGACATATTATACAAATGCAAAATTTAAAACATATGTAGTCCTATTTATTTTAAGTAATATTTATGCAAGTAAAATATTTAAAATACAATTTGAACTCATTTGGGGTGTTATAATTTATGTATTCAGCTAGATTGATAACCCCCCAAAAGTCCATACATTTTTTACAAATGAACTAACTGAAATTTATATATTTATATGATGTATGTTTATTGTTGATAGCCCATATAATGAAGTATTGGGGTAACTTACATTCAAGTAAACAGACTTGAAGTTTTTTCTAGAGAACCTCTCCTTTCTTAATTTCTTTTTAACTCTGGAAAAAAATGTACTTAATTATAGCTTATAGGTTCTTATATATATCAATTGAGTACTAACTATTCAAATTAAATCTTAGTTTAAAAAATTTAATAAAATAGTAATAAATGAGACACAGCCAAATTGGTATATATTTGTGTCAGTTGAAAATTTTAACTGTTTTCAATTTATAGAACATTGTCTTTAGAGGTTGCTAAAAATTGGTCTTAACCTGCATGAGTTTTCATAAAAACTGGTAATTTAAAATTCTTAAAAAGCAAATTTTCATTGTTTCAGGAGAAATAACATCAGAAGAACTACAACAACGATTAGATGGAGTGAAGGAACAACTAGCATCGCAGCCTGATTTGAGAAATGGGACAAATAACAGAGGTACTGTGGAGTTCTTTCCATAAATAACAGGCTTGATTGGAGTAGTTGCCAAAATGAAAATACTGTATCCTGGATAATATGTTTATTTTTAATATTTTTCAGTTTTAATGTGATACTCATTCAGGTAATATTTATGTATTACATGCAGAGAAGACTGGTTAGGCAGTATGGGACAGAAGATTAATAAAAGATGTTTTACACAGATTGCCTTCAGGCAGTTTATATATGTGAAATAATATACAATTAATTACCAGCACAGTTCTTTTTAATATTAGAACATACACACTACCTTTTCTATGGTGATGTAACTAAGCTTAGCTTCTAAAAACTAGTGTACAGAATAATACAGAAATTCTGAGAGTTAGGAAACCTTTTTTCATTTCATTTGTTGGTTTGTTTTGTTTTATTGAGTAAACACTAAGCCACAATATAAAAACTTCTTATAAAAAAAAAGTTCTGATAGAAAGAAAAAAAAAAAAAAACTAAAGACAAGCATATAGAATTAAAAGCACACCCTGATTTCTTACTTCCCTCCCCAGAGATATTCATTGTTAGTAATTTCACATATGCCAAAATCATTGTATTAGTTATAGTTAGTAAAAAACCCCCACAAATTCAAAAACCTTAAAATGCAATGAATGGCTCAATAGATAGTAGTTTCTTTTTTATGCTAATAGCCCAAGGAATGAAGATAAACTTTGCTCCACAAATCTTCCTGTGACCCACACAGCTAGCTGAGTTGTTCTATAATTCTGCTATCCAGTGCAGTAACAACTAGCTACATGTGACTATTTAAGTTTAAATTAATTAAAATCAAATGAAATTTAAAATAAAGTTCCTCAGTCATATTTTTGTACTCTGTAGTCCCATAGAAACCAGCTACTGGTTTCTGTATTGGACAGCAGAAATACAGAAAGTTTCCATTATTGCAGAAAGATGTATCCTGCTAATCCAGGATTTCATTTGTATGATCATGCTAAGTCACAACCACAGCTAAGTTTCTCTGGCACTTAAGTGCCAGACTGTCATATGCCCATTCACAATGTGTTTACAATGTAAGAAGAGTAGGATAGAGTTAGTAGATAATTAGCGACCTCTTCCACACATGTTGTCATTAACACATTCTAGTTAATCAGAGAAGGAGGTAACATTTAGAATGATTAATGTTTGCTTGCCTTTAATTACATCCTTTTCCAGACTGAAATGAAAATTTTATATTAACCCATTTTCTCCTTTGTATTTAATATGTAAGTAGTACCACATTGATAGAAATTTTAATATTGGCCTTTTGAATATGTTTTATTCAAAACTATACTCATTCAATGTAAAATACTTCATCATCTTTAGAATATGCCCAAGATTACCAGTTATTTTATTGTCTCCAACAGTTTATTAATACCTCTAGCTTCAACATTTAAAAAATGTTTATGAAAGAGACTGAAGTAATGAAATAAACCTAAGAAATCTCATTTAACAGCTACTTTTTAGTAGAACAAACTTTAAAGTTGAAATCTGTAAAGGTAATGTGTGCCATTGAGTTTTATGCTTTATATAATTTACTGGTAACAAATGGAAAAGTAAGTGTGGCACAGTGACTATATTATTGTCAAAAAAGCTTATCTGGGGGGCTGGGGACGTGGCTCAAGCGGTAGCGCGCTCGCCTGCCATGCGTGCGGCCTGGGTTCGATCCTCAGCACCACATACAAATAAAGATGTTGTGTCTGCCGAAAATTAAAAAAAAAATAAATATTAAAAAAAAAAAAAAGCTTATCTGGGACACAATGATTTCTAAATTGATTTATTCAATAATATTAATTAGGAGTTTGGTACCACATACTATTGTGGAGGCTGAGGATTTAACAGTAACTAAAATAAGTAAAAAATCTTCATCTTCATGAAGCTTACATTCTAAATGAATAGAGAATGCATTTTATTTTATTATTTTATTATTTTATATTTATTTTTTAGTTTTAGGTGGACACAATATCTTTATTTTACATTTATGTGGTGCTGAGGATCGAACCCAGTGCCTCATGCATGCTAGGCGAGCGCTCTACCACTGAGCCACAACCCCAGCCCGAGAATGCATTTTATTATGTATAACAGCTGACATTTATTGAGTGCTTCTTGTATGCCAGGTATTATACTAATAATTTTATATACATTGTATATAATAAAATATATATTTTTATCCTAATGATAACCTCATGAGATTGATACTATTGTTAGTTCTAATTTATAGACAAGAATACATCCATAGAGAACTTCAGTAATTTGCTACAGTCTTCCAGTTTCACACAAAGACAACTAATGTGGTTCTAATATTATGTTTGGAAAGCTAGATTTCTTCTTGAATGTATGTTTTTTGGCACTTCCTGAGATATAAAATTCCTAAGGATACAAAAATACTTAGTTGCAAAAATGTTGATTTAGTTGCAAAAATGTTGATTTAGTTGGCTTTAAAAGAAAGATTTCACAGATAACAGGATGAGTTTTACATAAAGTTTGCCAATGTATTTTATTAATATTAGTACATGAAGTAAAAAAGTTTAAATGTACACTTTTGGTATTGGATATATTTCTCATTTGAATATTTTGCCACAAACAGAAAGCAGGAATGGGAATTTCTCCAACTTTGAAAAAATAGTATTTGAAGTTTTGTAATTACATAAATAGTATTACTATTTTTAAAAATATTTTTAGCTGTAGATGTACACAATACCTTTATTTTATTTGTTTTTATGTGGTGCTGAGGCTAGAACCCAGTGCCTCACCTGTGTGAGGCAAGTGCTCTACCACTGAGCCACAACCCCACCCCCAGTATTACTATTTTTATAATATGCTTATAGTATATACTTTTAGGAAGTTCATAGTTTTTGTTTTTTGGCCATTTTTCTTTCATTAAAACTCACAGATGTTCTTCAGTACAAACTAATTTTCTTATAAGCTTTTAAAAAAGTTCTAAGGACAGATTTTAGGAGTTGGATCTGAAGTTGATTTGATTTGCTTTCCAGACTCAGAAGTCCCTCGAGAAAGTTCAAATGAAGATTCTCTGCTAGAATGGTTGAACACCTTTCGTCGCACAGGAAATGCAACTCGAAGTGGACAAAATGGGAACCAAACTTGGAGAGCTGTGAGTCGAACAAACCCAAACAGTGGAGAGTTTCGGTTTAGTCTGGAAATCCACATAAATCATGAGAATAGAGGATTTGAAATTAATGGAGAAGATTATTCAGGCATTCCACTTTCAGATATTAGCAGGGATCGTACTAGCAATAGGCAAGAAAGATCAACTAGTCCTGTGGCTAGGCGAACAAGAAGCCAAACCTCCATGGATTTCAGTGGTAATAGTTCCACCATTACAAGGACAAGGCTTGGTTCAAGGGAGCAGAATTTAGTTGAAGGATCACTTTCAACACTGGGAAGGTTAAGGAATAGAATTGGGCAGGCAGTTGGCATTCCTAGAACTAGTGCTTCGCGTGCTAATTTTAGTAATCACACAAACCAATCAGGTGGTAGTGAACTCAGGCAAAGGGAGGGGCAAAGATTTGGAGCAGCACATATTTGGGAAAATGGAGCTAGAACTAATGTCACAGTGAGAAATACAAACCAAAGATTAGAGCCAATAAGATTACGGTCTGCTTTCAGCAGTCGAAGCCGTTCACCAATTCAGAGACAGAGTGGCACTGCTTATCATAATTCCCAAAGGGAAAGTAGACCTTTGCAGCAAACAGTTAGAAGGTCTGTGAGGAGGAGAGGTATAACTCGGGTCTTTGTAGAGCAAGATAGAGAACGCAGAGGTACTGTAAGTGCCCCATTCTCTAATTCAAGACTTGTGTCAAGAATAACAGTAGAAGAAGGAGAAGAATCCAGCAGATCCTCAACTGCTGTACGACGACATCCAACAATCACACTGGATCTTCAAGTGAGGAGAATTCGTCCTCAAGAAAATAGAGATCGGGATAGCATTGCAAATAGAACCAGCTCTAGAGTAGGGCTAGCAGAAAATACAGTCACTGTTGAAAGCAATAGTGGGGGCTTTCGCCGAACTATTTTTCGTTTAGAGCGGTCAGGTATTCGAACCTATGTTAGTACCATAACAGTTCCTCTTTGGAGGATTTCTGAGAATGAGCTTGTTGAGCCATCCTCAGTGGCTCTTCAGTCTATTTTAAGGCAGATCATGACTGGGTTTGGAGAATTAAGTTCTTTAATGGAGGCTGAGTCTGAGTCAGAGATTCAGAGAAATGGTCAGCATTTACCAGAGATGCATTCAGAACTGAGTAACTTAGGTACAGTTAATGAAAACAGCCAGCTCAGTGAAGGTTCCTCTCAAGCCAGGGAAGCCCAAGAAGACAGCACTGAAATGCAAGCTGAAAATGAGACCACCCAGCCTCAGACTCAAAACAGTGACAGTAGAGGAGGCAGGCAGTTGCGAAATTCAAACAATTTAGTTGAAACTGGAACACTACCTATTCTTCGCCTTGCTCATTTCTTTTTACTAAATGAAGGTGATGATGATGATCGAATACGTGGTTTAACCAAAGAGCAGATAGACAATCTTTCCACCCGGAACTATGAGCATAATAGTATTGATAGTGAACTAGGTAAAATCTGTAGTGTTTGTATCAGTGACTATGTAACTGGAAACAAGCTCAGGCAATTACCTTGCATGCATGAATTTCACATTCATTGTATTGACCGATGGCTCTCAGAGAATTGCACTTGTCCAATCTGTCGGCAGCCTGTTTTAGGATCCGGCATAGCAAATAATGGGTGAAATGATGGGATCTATTCAAATATTGTATTTTAATAGAGATGACTATTGAAGCATTCTTTTGTTGAGTTATTTGTGATGAGCTAACCAGGATGAAAAATAACAGATTATAGTTTGAACTATTTTTTTGTGTGCTTTTTTAACTTGTTAAAAAGAGGAAATTTATATGAAATTTAAAATGCGAATGTTAAATTATCCAAAAGTCCAGAATAGTTAATATTGCTAGAACCAAATAACCTTTAAAATGTTTTTATTTTGGTAATTTTGTCATGCTAAGCACTTTTGTATCTGCACAATTCAGTAAGTTGAAAATCAGTCTTATTGTTAATACTACAGCAGACATTTCTTGGATTTTCAAGTTTCATAGGCTTAGTGCTAAGTCAAGACATTGGTGTCTAAGCCTTTGAAAGAATGTTTGGCTGAATGTTTGCTAAATATAAATATTTAAGTTACTTGAAATGATAATTTAATACACAGTATACCTTGTGTGTATATATATATAGATAGATATATAATTTTAAGATTAAAATGTCCAGTCTAAAAACTACAAGTTTGATTCTTATTTAAGCTTTTTGGACTAATACTACATATGGCACAATGTTTACTATTGACAAGATCATCTCTGAGAAGATTAAGATATAATTCTGAAGTAAAGATAATTTACTGAAGCGTCTCTGACAATCTGACTTACTAGATAGCAAGCAATATGTAATACTGAACAAGTATTTTTTATTCAGGAATGGGACATGGAAAATTTAGGTCATATAGATTATTTAACTTGAGTTCAGCCTTTTTTGTGACTTTTTTGGAAGTGCAAATAATTCTTTGGATTAAGTATAAGGTATACAAGATGCATGGTTTTTTCAAATTTAGATTTTAAAAAAGTCTATTATAAAGAATCAAATGCATAGATAAAATGTTAAGTTCACCTGGAGGTCAAAAAACTCCAAAGAAAACAAGAAGAAACCTTAAGAGAATGTAGAATTTCTATAAACACAAAGTATGCATTGAAGATCTATTTCTACCAATAAATATTAAAACAAAGACTGAATGTGAATTATTTTTTTCCTATGCTTCACTGTAGCTTATTCACCCTCCAAATATTTATTTCTTACTGGGTGCCAAGCAGGTGTTGTGGATTCTTCAGGTGCTAGATGGCCAGAAGTCCCTGTCTTCATGGAAAAGATGTATTTGCTCTTAGAAGTCAAAGATCAATTGATAACATAAATTACTGTTCTTACTTTCATGTTTGCTTATGAACAATGTGTTAGATGGTTATACTTGTCCCTTGATGATTGTAGTGGCAAATGATGAGATCATTTTCATGTTTCAGAAGGAATTGCTCTATTACAGCAAATAGAACACAATGGAATGGAGAGAAATGAGAAGCAAAGAAACCAATAAAAGAACTATTGCAATAAGACATCATTATCATTTTTATTACCAGTTGTCATCATCATTATCAGTTACCTAACAGGGTGATGACAGTGGAAACTGAAAGAAAAGAGAAGGGTATGAAAATGTTCTTGGAAAAAGGCATTTGATCCCTACTGTAGTATGAAGAGATAATCATATTCACAGAGGAAGAGAGAACCACCTGAGTGGAGGAGAAGGCAATGATATAAATCAGTTGCAAAGTATGCCAGTTTAAGAGGTGTGGTGGTGTATACTTGTGGTGCCAGCTACTTGGGAGGTTGACAGGAGTGTGGTTTAAGCATATGAGTTGAAGACCAGCCTGGGCAACATAGTGAGACCCTGTCCCCCAAAAAAACCCTGTCTCATTTTTTTTTTAAGAAAAATATGTAAATAATTCATACACTCTCACAAATTTCAGTGTACCTAATATGATGGAAGCCTAAATCCAGCATTTATTGTTCTATGGAGTATTCCTTGGACAATGAAAAAAAGTAGGGATAAAGGAAAAAAACACATTTATTCTTTGTTTGACATAGTCTTTTGCAAGAAATGATACAGTAGAACGGGGGATGTAGCTCAGTGGTAAAGCATGCACGAAGTCTTGGTTTTGATCCTTAGCTCTATAAGGAAGGGGGGGCAGTCGGAGAGGAAGATATAATAGTGCTGCTAGCATGATAAGATGTCTCAAACATGCACTTGAAACAACTAGGAAGTGTACTATATGGAAAAATTACCTTAAAGCATCAGTAAATTGGTATTCCAGTTGAGAAAAAGAAGGGTTCTCTTTAATACATTCATTCATTTCCCAATAAACCAAGGCTGTAAATACAAAGGCCCATTCATCTATTCGTAGCTTCTATTTAGCAATGATTGTATTCTTTGTGGTTCTAATATAGAAGTGAACAAATGGTTTGAAATGCATCATTTGAATATATTATGTTCCATGTCGGGTCCATAGAACTTGTTCTTTATAGTGTGTCTGTCTTGCAAACTCCTATTTTGAGATTACCAGCTTCTCAGCTGCTCTCCCAAGGAAGTACATCCTTTTACCCTATTTTCTTGTTTTCCAGATTTTTCTATTTTCAGCTAGCATTGTTAGGACCTAGCATGAATTCATAACCTCCCAAGATATCCTTGAAGTGTTATTGCCACTTAGTATAGTAACTAGCACACTTAAAGAGAAACAGTTATCACACAATCATTTACCTGCAAAACTAGTGCTTTTCCCACTACATGGCATTCTGGAGAAGCAGAAATGCCTCGGGAAATTTTCATTCTCATTTACTTCTTCCTAAAGATTCCTTTCTAATTTTATAACTTTGTTATATCATATCTCTGTAATTACTCTGATTTCCATAAGCAAATAATCCTGTCTTATTCATAAAAGAAGAGAGAAATATTACTTCTGAAAGGTATAAAACAGAATCTGGATCATAAAGATGTATCCAGAAAGGAGATGGAATGGGGCCTGTAAAGATGCTGTGTTAAGGACCAGAGTTAATAAGATGAGTCTGAGACTTTTTTTTTTTAATGCATTTTACTCCCGCATAAAACTTTTAATGTCGCATTTCTCCATTTGAATAATCTCTGGCCAGGGGAGTAGAAAACTGTAGAAACAGCCCTTTGCATGAAGGAGGTAATAGGTATTCTTTTGCAATGGCAGCAGGCTCATTTGAGATCTTCCCCTTATCTTGTATAGAATTGGTGAGCATCTGTTAGAAAATAATTTCCTAGCCCGGCGTTGTGGCACACACCTGTAATCCCAGCATCTGGGAAGGCTGAAGCAGGAGGATTGCAAGTTTGAGATCAGCCTCAGCAATTCAGTGACATCTTGTCTGAAACGAACAAAAAGGCCTGTGGATGTAATTCAGTGGTAGGGCATTCCTTGGATTCAATTCCTGGTGCCAAAAAAAAAAAAAAAAAATTATTTCCTAGGAAGCCAGATCATTGAGAACATCATTCTGTGTTTCAAAGGACATGGTGAAGAATATCAATGGTGATTTTTCCTCAGTCTCTTGAGACAGATTGTGAGTTCTCAGTATACATGTTAGTCCCTGAGTATATTTGCCCTTATGATAATTGTGGGTTCATAATTATTTTTAAGCAAGTTTTGCTTTGAGTATTAAATATATGAAAATTGAATTGGCCCCAATTTTTTTTTGTAGTATTATCCCATTTCCTTTGGAAAATCATTTGAAGATAGAGTAACCTCTTAGCTGCCCGATGTGTTATACACTGCTCCTTCTCATACATTTAAATGTAAAATGCTCTGTTTAATTCTAATCCAACTGTCTTTTGTATAATTTCAAACATGTTTGCATTTTCCCAGCAAGAAACAATGCAAATCTGTGTTGTGAAGTGGCATGATTTAGCCATTCTTGAGTCCAGATTCTTTGGGTGGCATCCATTCTTCTATTAGCTTGGATTTGGTCAGGTTTAATTATGATTCCTCACCATCCTGCAATTTATGGTATAAATAATAAAAAAGTTTCTATCTACCTGAACTAGTGATGTGAAATAAGAATCAAACCAAAAAAAGAGAAAGAAGTGCGATCACTGATTACTGGTATTGAATGAATATCATATGTTGCTGAGCAAGTTTAGCAAGATGAATAATAGAAATAGTGAGTCTCATAAGCATTCTCTCTTTGACAAACTTATCTGCATGTAGAGTAAATTGCTTGGCCAGCCAACCTGTCTGACTTAGTACCTGAGTTAGAGCTACCTTCAGAAAGACACTAAGGGAAGGTTTCCCTATTGATGCTGGTGGTAGCGACAGTGGGAAGTCTTTCAAGGGGATGCTAGTGAATGATTTCATCTTATAGTGTTGATGTTAGTGCTTGCTGTAGGATCTGCCATACTGTTGAACAATCAATCATAAGCCCTTTGTACAGCATACAACATTCGTTCTCTAGAAATTTTATTTGGGGTCTTATATCCAACACCAGAAATTTTGTACTGTTCTTAATTTGGTAAAAGAATAGTCATGGTCCTCACAACATCTTTGTTGCAACTGCTGTCGTGTTTTTTTTTTTTTAAGGGAATATCTTTCTACCATACTAACTCTTAATTAAGTAGATTTTGCTTCTGTCATAGTTAGGAGCATTTTTTTACTCTTCCCTTGACTGTCACCTTTGTTCTTTGACTGGATTTCAGAACAGTGCACTTTGCAATAGGAATTAGGAATCTTCACTTTTGTCTATAGGGTCAGGCAAAATGATATTTTTACTCTTAGAAAATTGGAATCAGGTTATCTGGCCGGCCTACTGCAACCATGCAACTTGGCAAAGGTTCAATTACATTTTTATTCCCAGCACCGAGTTGTAGGTATTCCTGCTGTTAGTATGAGATTGATTAGTCTTTTATGGATTTTACCAAAACTAATTGATTAGAATCAAAATCTCCATTTTGTGAGTCTCTAAGACTACCCCCAGGTTGGATGATTTATTAGATTTATTAGAACTCAGGAATCCATGTGTCATTGTACTTATAGCTGGGATTTATTACAGGGAAAGGATATAAGCATAATCAGCAAAGGGGAATGGTTCATGAAAATAAGTCTAGAGGAAGCCTGGCAAACTTCCTAGAGTCCCGTCCCAACAAAGTCAAGTTTGACATACTTAATTCCTCTAGCACAAATTGTGACAATATAGAAGAAGTGTTCTCAACTAGAAAAGCTCATTGCAGACTTGGTGCCCAAGGCTTTTTATTGGAGGCTAGTCACAGAGGTACCCTCTGCTTAGCAAGTACCAAAATTCCAGACTCCCTGAAAGCAGGTGGTCAGCATAAACCATATTGTTTGCACTGTTTAGGTACAGTGGACCTACTTAAAAGTTGGGGAGTGGTGGAAACACTCCTCCAAAGTTCCTATGTGCCAGCCAAGGACCAACCTCGCAAGCAGGCCTTTCAAAGCCTAGGGTAAAGCTTGCTGTGTAAATTTTTTTTTAGCTACACACATCTCTCTTCCTAGCTCAGAGCATTCTCCTAAATTCTAGGACCATATTGTGATTGCTTTGGTTAATGTCTAGGCTATACCTGTAGAAGCTTGGATTTAATATATGCAGAATTGAAATAACTATCTTTCTCCACACTGCTTCTCACCTTCTTTTTCCCTCTCAGCCAGTACCTTTACTAAATTCACCAGTTCACAGCAGAAAGGACTTAACTACACTGCCCCCAACCTATGTGGAGGTCAAGTAGGATTGGCTAGGTTCCAGGGGCCGGAATAAGCAACAGGAGTTCTTCATATTCATGACTAAGTGCAGAGTCAAAGGTCAAATACAAAATTGTGACCAAACACTGATAAGCCTTAAAAGGGGAAAAATGAATTTAAATAGGATATCAGGACAGGAGGGATTAAAGGTGAGATCAAAAGGTCTGGAAGAATTGGTCTAATGGGATGAATATGAGAATGATCTGGAGAAATATTGCAGACAGTAGCTGCTTCCCATATCTGAGTTGGATGATTTGTTGTATATTGGATGGGTAGTCAAGTACTAGAACCCAGGCTTCTGCCTCCTTCCTCCTTATCTCATTGATCACCTGTGTCCTTTGGAATTTTTATCATTTTTGTTAACACTGTCTGATTTAAGGCTGTCATCATTATATAAATTCTTGCCATTGTCTCTCTTTTTTAAAATTTAAAAAAATTTTTTTAGCTTGACCTTTATTTTATTTATTTTTATGTGGTGCTGAGAATCAAACCCAGTGCCTCACATATGCTAGGCAAGTGCTCTACCACTGAGTCACAGCCCCAGCCCACCTTTGTCTCTTAAGCACATCCTCTTTCCAGTGGCTCCAGTGTAATCTCTCTGTAAGACAGATTTGGACATGTCACTCCACAGATATCTCTATCAATTCCTCATTGTTCTTAGAATAGCAGACAAGATTCTTCATATTTTGGCTTCTGCCTACCTTTTCCAAACTCATTTTTACCAATTAGGGTCCCTCATGGGACCTCTTACCTTAACATTCATAAGTTTAAGATTTTGTCCATGTCTTCTCTTCCTAAAATGATCTTTCCCCTCTTTTCTGGTAATAATCCTTTTCTCAAGTATCACTTCTGCAAATCCTCATCTCCAGGGTCGACTTATCTATTGGGCATAGTAAGTGTAGTACCCAGAGCCTATAATATATAGAGGGTCCATGAAATGTTTTAATTTCTTTTAAAACTAGTTACATATCTAAAGAGAATATAATACAGCTTGGATTCTATTTATCTGAATATAGGCACAGTTGTAATATATAATTTTTTAATATTTTTTAAGGGGAAAAGGACTCAAAAGTATTGAGGGTCATGAAAATCACACTGTGGTCCCCCAGTGTTCCCATATGAATTTTGTCTTACTTTGTCTTCTACAAGAAACTGTGAATTCTTTGAAGTTATCCTCACCACAATGCTATGTACATTACTAGGTCACAAAATATACTTTTAATGAGTAAATGCATAGGAGTTTCAGTATATATGTAGACTCTGCTTACAGCTAGCTTATACATTAGAACCTTGTAAGATTTTTTTTGTAAGAATGTGTTTTTAAGGCCTTTATTACAGTGACTTGAAACACTAAAATAAACTAGGAACATTCAACCTGTTATAATAGAAATAATACCATGCCTGTGGTTTGAGGTAATAGAGGAAAATCTCCCAGACCAGCCCACAAAAATTTGTATAACCCACAAGGTTATGTAAACACTATTCAAGTTCAGCAAAAGCAGAAAAATCTAATAGTCCTGCAAATTAACAAATAGAATGATGTAAAATTTGAGAAATACATCTTTTTTTTTTGTTTTTGTTTTATACTGGGGATTGAACCCAAGGGTGCTTTACAGCTGAGCTACATCCCCAGTCTTTTTTCTGTTTTGAGACAGGGTTTTCATAAGTTACAAAGGGCCTTGCTAAGTTGCTGAGGTTGGCCTTGAACTTCTGATCCTCCCATCTCAGTTTCCTGAGTCACTGGGATTACAGGCATGTGCCAATGCGCCTGGCCTGAAGAAATAATTTAAGAGTTTATCTTGAATGAGAGTGCTTGAGACTGTGAAGCTTGCCTTTTTCCAATTTCAAATTTGCCTGTCTTTATCCTCCTACTGAACACATTGTGTCTACCTGCCACCACGGGTATACCAAGGTTGAAATCTCTGACTCTGGCCTCTCTGCCTGGCAAACAGTGGCTTTGGTTGTGTATGATCTGTCTTGTCTCTCATTGATTCCATCTAATCTCTTTGCTAAGTTTCCAGCCAGTAGGGGAGGAACCTTCCCACTCTGTGCTAAAGGACCTACAGCCAGGCTAACCATGTGTGGGGAGAAAGCAAGATTGGGAAAGGGGCCTGGTGACTGCCAGGGCCTTGTTAACCCATTACAGAATAATAGTGGATGTGTCTCACCATTAACTGTGTTCTGACTTTTGTTTGGCAAAGAAAGAGGATTTAGATTTAATTTTAAAGAGTGTTCATCCTGTGAGTGATAGCAAAGTTGTTTGTGTGCTGGTATTAGCAAACACCTTATTCAACATGACATCACCATGGAGCTCTTCAAACAGTTTGTTCACTTCACTATCTTGACCAAATATACTGAGAGGGACAATTACCACAGGCACCTAAGGAAAGTGTACCATATCCCTATGGAAAGGTATTTTCTGAACTAGACCAGTCCTCCTGAGAAACGAAGAATAACTTTGACCCCTTAACTAAGGATTACAATTTCAGTGATTGTATAATGTTAAGTCTCAACACCAACAATTCTCAGAATTACCTAGAGAACTTAAATAATTTACCTAAGGTCATAACCTTGCTGTTTAGAAGCAAGGCAAAATAATGTTGTATTTTGTTTTTAATGTCTTTATTATCTACAAAATTTTTTTTCAAAATTCTGACTCCGTGTGTTCATTGCCAGAAGATGTATAATTGTTGGTCTTACAAGGCTAATGATTCAAGATCAATATAGCAAAAAGCTTCTAATGTATTTAGGACAAATATTATGAGCCATGAGCTATCTGGTTTTTTAGGGCTTTGGAGAAGTTTGAGCTGATTCATCATTGGTCTCTGAGAACACTCCCACAGCTGGCTTGGGAAGTTGCAGGCTCCTGAAGTAATTTTAATTGCCAATGTCATAGTAGTGCAGGTTGCAGATCAGAGATGATGGCAGGGGTGGTAAGTATGCCATTTCAGGCATTTCTCATTTTCCATCAGATGAATACCTTCAGGCCATATTTCTTAGGCCCTTATTACAGTGACTTAAAACACTAAAATAAACTAGGAACATTTAACCTGTTATATTTAAACACTAAAGTAAACTTGGACTCCTAGACTCAGGTGTAAAAGATGGACTGTCTGAAAAGCACATCCTCTTAGATTCTCAGGAACCAGCACTTAAAAATTCTCATTCAGTTAATTGCTAAGCCTGCTTATGAAGACCAAAGCTGTTATTTCCTTTTCATCACACACTCAATATTTGTGTCAATTTAGGTCTCTGAGAAGCAGCACCAAGACAGAATTATACATTCAAGAGATAGATTGTGGAAACACTGGATATTTAAGGATAAATGGGGAGGGAGCAGGAGTAGATAAGGACCTCCAGGTCATCATGTAGATCTGACATGTTTGAGAGAAGAAAGGGAAGGAAGGAGGCTTAGATAGGAAAAGCTTTTGCCTGGAGTGAGTTCTGAGAGGCTCAGGTAGGGAGTCCTTCAGACTGACAAAGGAGTTCTCTGGGCAGAAATGGCCCAGTTCCAGGACTACCTACATGCTTCATCCCTGGCTAAGGGGCAGGGAAGTTTGGGTTTGAGTACTGAGGCTGATGCAATAGTGTGGCAACTGAAGTCTACTAGTCCATTATGCTCTTTTAAGTAGTGTGCCTTCATAACTGCCACCCATATTTAGCAGCCTGTACTTCTAGAAGAATCTCAATTCAATTTTGGTATACTCTGAATCTTCTATTCCTTGATCCTAATTGCCATCAGATAAGCTAAGATTGCTGTGATTTGCATCTCAACTTTTTAGTTTTTGGTACTGGGAATTGAACCCAGGGGTGTTTTACCACTGAGCTACATCTTCAGACCTTTTTATTTTTTTATTTTGAGACAGCATCTCAATAAATTGCTGAGGCTATCATTGAACTTGTTATCTACTGCCTCAGCCTCCAAAATCACTGGGATTACAGGTGTGTGCCACCATGCCTGGCTTCTTTTTTGTATTTTCAAATCCTAGCAGGAGCTGGGACATAGTGGATGTTCTCTAAATGTATATTGAATATAAGGGAGGAAGGAACTTTTCAGAGATGTGATTATAGACCTTTGATTTTGAGAAATGCAAGTTCATAGATTGGCCTAGAGAAAACAAATTTAGAAACATAGCCTTTAAACTATTTTGATTGCACATTACTTCCAGTAACAAGTTATTTTAAAAAATACTCCAAATATACAGGTGTTTATAGGTAGAGAAGTTATAAATTATGAAATGTAACACATGCACATAGATACATGTGTATTATTACAAAGAACACTTCACCACTGAGCTACATTCCCAGTCCTTTTTTTTCATTTATTTATTGTTTTAAATTTGAGACAGGGTCTTGCTAAGTTGTTTAAGGCCTCCCTAAATTGCTGAGGCTGTCTCAATTGTGATCCTCCTGCCTCAGTCTCCTGAGTCTCTGGGAATACAGGCATGCACCATTGCACCTGGCTGCATTTCAGTGTTTTCTTCTTCAGGTTAAATCCTATTTCTTCACTGCTGGCCTTTGAATCCTCTTAAGGTTTGCAAACCCTTTGGCCAAAGCCAGATCTGCAATCAGCACTCCATGTGAGCAGAATGCTCTGAGAGGCAATTATAATGATTAAAAACACAGACTTTGGTGACAGATGTCAGCTCATATTCCAAATTTGCCACATAATGGGTCAGGGGGCCTCATGCAAAAACCTTAATTTTAGCTGGGTGAGGTGGCACATGCCTGTAATCCCAGCAGCTTGGGAGGTTGAGACAGGAGGACCACGAGTTCAAAACCAGCCTTAGCAAAAGCAAAGTGCTAAGCAACTCAGTGAAACCCTGTCTCTAAATAAAAATACAAAATAGGGGCTGGGATTGTGGCTCAGTGTTAGAGCGCTTGTCTAGCATGTGTGAGGCATTGGGTTCGATTCTCAACACCACATATAAATAAATAAAAAAAAAGGTCCATTGACAACTAAAAAATATTTTTAAAAAATACAAAATAGGGCCGAGGATGTGGTTCAGTGGTTGAGTGCCCCTGAGTTCAATCCCCTGGTACCCTCCACAACCAAGAAAAACTTTAATTTTCTGGCCATCAGTCTCATTCGTAAAATATGAACAATAGCACCTACCAAGTAGTGCACACATACACTAAATGTCCCTGGCACATTGTTTTAAGTGCTTCATAAGGGGCTAGGGTTGTGGCTCAGTGGTAGCGCATTCATCTGGCATGTGTGAGGCACTGGGTTCAATCCTCAACACCACATAAATATAAATTAAAGGTATTGTTTCCATCTACAACTAAAAGAAATTTTTTTTAAAAGTGCTTCATAAATATCAACATAAAGTATTATAAGCACTTCATCCAGTCAGGAGTTTTATTAGTAAAAGACTTTTGTTGCTGACTCATGTCCAATTTTGGGATCATTGGCTTTAGCCTTGAGGTAACGTTTGTTCTTGGTTTGTTCACAGTAAGTATCTGCCGGTATGGTACGTTTCTATTTTTCCTTCCAAAAACAAAAACCAAAACAGTGGGCCTAATCTAATCACATGTCCTTAAAATCAGTGAACTTTACTGGTTCAGAGTAAATGGTCAGAGATGCAACACTGCTGGTTTTGAAGATGGAGATAGGGGGCGATAAACCAAGGAATGTGGTCAGCCTCTAAAATAAAAGGTAAGCAAAAGGCCCACTCCCACAGCTTCCAGAAAGGAACACTGCACTGTCAACACCTTAATTTTAGCCCTGTGACTGTTTTGGATTTCTTGTGTACAAAACTGTAAGTTAATCTGTTTTAATTCATCAAATTTGTGGAAAACTAATACAGATAGTCTTCAAATTAGGATGGATCAACTCACTGTTTTTCAACTTTATAATGGTGGGAAAGCAGTATGCATTCAGTAGAAACCTCTCTCTGAATATTGAATTTGGATCTTTTCCTGGGCTACTGATATGTGGCCTGATCCTCTCTGGAGATGCTGAGCAGCTTCAGTGAGCTTCAACTCCCAGTCGGCCCTGTGATCACAGGGGAAAACTGATTCTCTACAATGTGCTGTGTTGTTAAGCTAGGATGTTCAGTAGGGTAGGTGCATTAAATACATTTTCCACTTAGAATATTTTAAATTTATGATGGGTTTATTAGAATGTAACTCCATTGTTAGTTGGGAAGCATCTATACATTTACCTTTATTTTCCAAATCTAAGATTATATAATGGAGGAAAGATTAGATTAGGGCCATGAAAACAATTCCAAAGGTAAGGGGTTATTTAATGTGTGGTTTATCCAGTAGATTGTGAAATCCTATCTCCAAGGAGCTTAAAGATGAAAATGAATGAATGTTATTCATCTAGAACTCAGTCTAGAGCTCCATAAGCCAAGCATACTGGCAAGGAGTTAAATTAATTTCAACCTGCCCCCTCCTCTGCTGCATTCTACAAAAGGATATCTGAAGTGAAAACAGGGAGAGTTTCCATAAGATGGGTCAAATTGCCTTAAATGGAAATTCTTTGTCTTCCTATTGACATATAAAATTTCACATGAACATATGAAATGTAAACAAATAACAGCTACTGAAGGTTATTCCAGCACAAACTGAGCTTATGTCCAAACCAAGCCCCTCATGTGATTTTGAGTGTTTGAGGCAAAGATGCATACTTTCATCTAAGGGTCTGTCATAATGGGAAGCATTTTTATTATATCTCAAATTGAAGAAAGTCCCATCCTATTTCAGGGGAGTGAAGGCCTTTGAGTCTAAAAGCCAATTTACTCACAACCAGAACCCTCTTCAGTAACCTATTCTGATCTGTCTATTGTAAAGTTCCAGAGTGGAAAAAAATAGTTGCAGCTTTTGCTTAAAACTCCCCTTGTTCTGCACTTCTGTCATCTGCCTCTGGTTTAAAAGAAGTCAGCAAATGTTCCTTAAGCAGGGGCTGTAATGTCCTCCTTGTTTGGTTACATTTGTTTTGAAAGGTGAAATGTAAATTTCATTGGATTCTTAGTAATTCCAGAAGTAGCTAGTCGGCCAGATGTGTTGTGAGGGCTCTTTACAAAGTGGTTTGTAGCTTTTTGACTACAGATTTACTCCTGTCTCAAGAGTCTGTTTTTCTTCCAATGTGACACAATTAAGTTTTGTCTGGCAGAAGGGGGTTGAGGGGAGAATGAAAAGGGGGATTATTTCACAGTCATCTACCAGGCAACCATCAGCATTTCTCTCTGTCCTTGTGCACCAACCAGTTTAGAACCTAGTTTCAAATCAGCAATGGTGAGGCCAGTTCACCTTGGTGCTGCTTCATCTATGTTTATCAATCTAAAAGTCTTCATCACCCAGAAGACAATGTTGTGATATTCTAGATGGCAACCAGCAAATTACCAATTATATTCTCTAGAATTCCTAGACTATTAGGGCTGGGAGAGATCTTGGACTTCAGCAGGTCCAATTCTCTTTCATCCAGATAAGGAAACTAAAACCCAGATACCCATGGAGTCTTACTTTAAATAATTTACTGACTTCTGGTTCTATTTTTTTTTTGACTCTTAGCATCTGGTATGCTTTATTCTTCAGCACTGTGGTCTAAGCTGGCTTCAATTAGGGCTGGGACTAAACATTTCTGAGAGTCCTCTAGCATCTTGGTTCATAGCACAGCCCCTAGAGTCCACGAGATCTGAGTTCAGATTCTGACTTTGCCACCTGTTGTCAATGTTACCTTGAATAAGTTACTTAGTCACTAATGTACCCATCAAGTCACTGAATAAACTTCCAGAATTTGGTCTGGTACAATGGGTGGGGATCATTTTATTTTCTTCTTTTTAATCAGTGCATCAATGGGAGCAGGGACGGGTGGGTTGTATGTGACAGCTAGGCGTGAGAAATTAACCTGAAGTCTAGAAAATCGAGACATCATGTTTATGGCACATTAGAGCACTCTTGCAGCGCAGCTACACGGGACACTCCGCAATCCCTAAAGCCATCAGCCTTGTCTAAATCTTACCCTCTGTGCCAGTTAATTTTCCAGGCTCCCTTTTCTTGTTCTTTGTCTCCCAACAAAGGTTGGGAGTCCCACTCCTCGCAGCCAGGCCTAGAAGCAACCAAGGAGGATGGCTGCAAGTGGGCTCTGGGACTGCCGCGCCGGAAGATTCATGCCGGGCTGGGGCTCTTGCAAAGTGTCTGAGCGAAGGTCGGGGTCAGTGGGCGAAAGGAGAGCGGGGAGGATCTCTGTTGCTTTCGCGTCCTCCAAATCAGAAATCAACACCTTTAACGTCTTATTCCAACCTTGCAAGAAAGGCATCTATATACGCTACTGCCGGGTGGGCGACGGCGGCCCAAGAGGACCAATCTTGAGGCAGGGCCCCAGTTGTCCGACAGCAGTGCGCGTGCGCAAGCGCGAGTCTGCGTATGTGAGTAAACCTGTTCTTGGAGGCAAATCTCCCACTGTAGCTTGCCTGGCTGGCCCCTGAGCCCGGGGTGCGGCACTGGGCGCTCAGCCCAGCTGGCTGCTGAGCCGCACCTGGCTGATGGGCCTGATGCCACGTGGATCTTCTCAGCACGTCACGCTCTCCAGCTTTTCTACAAAACCAGCGCTTCGCGATCGCTGCGACCACCTGGCTGACAACCGCGACCGCTTGCTGTGACACCTGGATTTTTAACTGCTCAAAACCACACTCACACACTGGCCTTTCAAACACAACACTCCAGATCTGTCAAGAATCCCAGAAATCCAGAAATGTTGTGATTGCTTACTTTCCTTTTAAAATCTGCTTTTGAAATCTCGCCCCCCCCACACCCTTTTTAAAATTGGCACTGGAGATTGAACCCACAGGCGCTTCGCCACTGAGCAACATCCCCAGATCTTTTCATTTGAGATATGGTCTCTCTAAGTTGCCTAGAACCACGCTAAACTGCCAGGCTGGCCTCGAATTTAGGATCCTTCTGCTTCACCCTCCCGAGTCTCAGGGATTACAGGTGGAATCCATCATGCTCAGCTGAAATCTTCCTTTGCAGTGTGTATATCATTAGGATACATTTTTAGGCTATCAAGGCTAATGAAAAATTGAAATAGTAAATGACTTGAGTTCTTACTCCTGATTCAAACCAGTGACTGGCTTTGCTATTGCATTTTAGGATAAAATCTAAAATCCTTACCTGTCTTCAGCCTTGTATGTGTCCCCATGGTCTTCTAAGTCCACCCAGCCTTTATCTCTCCTCTAGAAGGCTCCAGTCTTACAGACCTTTTGCATTTCCTCAGGAAGCAAGCTCTTCCCTGTCTTGGCTAACTCTTGCACGGATTGCATGACTAAAAATTTGCTCCTCTCTGCCAACTCCTTCTTATCCTTTAGATTAAAGCTTAAACGTCCAGAGACTTTCACTTATCTTCCAGAACTTTATTGACCTTGGCACTTTACATGGTGTACCATTTTAGGGCATGTATTTTGTGTTTACTTAATATCTCAGTTTACTAGACAGCAAATTTTTCAAGAGCAGGGGAGGATAAAACTATTATTTATTTAAAAATAAAACTTTAAAAATATTTTCTTTATGTGCACTTTGGAGCTCACTCCGTGGTTTGGAGGAAGAAGACTGTCCTCTACTGGTAGAGATCTGGTAAGACATTTGCTTTGGATTGCCTGCCTTCTGCAGGATTCCAGCATTTACCATTTGTGGCCCATGTGATTATGGGTGCCACATTCACGCTCTATGTTATTTGTGTTCACAGAAATTGTAAGGTGAAGCATTCTTTTAGGCTGGCATATCTTTAAAAATTATAGATACTGATCTTTTGCTGTCAAAATGAATCAGGAAAAATTGAAACATCTGCATCAAAGTGTCTGAAAACTCCCTCATGCAGTGGTACTTGCCTGTAATCCCAGCAACTTGGAAAGGTTGAGGCAGGAGGACTGCGAGGTTGGAGACCAGCTTGGGCAACTTAATGAGACCCTGTTTCAAAAATTTAAAAAGGCCTGGGATGTAGCTCAGTGGTAAAGCACCCCTAGATTTAAATCCCAGTACTGAGAAAAAGAAACAAAACACAAAACAACAAATTGATTAAAAACTGAGTGTTCATATCTGTCACGTCATGATCAATATTTAATGAAGGGAAAATAATTAATATGGTGTGTCAAGGCTTACCTATTTTAATCTTTTGAAGATGATTATATTATTGTAATTTGGGTAGTGGGATGTACCCTGCTGATTTTTAAGCCTTGAAGACTTTAGAGCAAAATTTCTATAAAATAGCATGCATTTTTGACTTGAATAGTTTAGTGTTTGAACAGTTTGAATACATTTTGAAGTGTCTTTATTCAGGGGATGAAGTGGAGAGACTGATCCTAATATAGTTCCAGGAATATATTATAGATAGATCCATGTGTGAGTTTCCAGCAAACCAGCTACACCCGCTGTGAGAAGTAGGAATGAAAAGTGTAGCACAACATATAATCAACTATGGAATTGTTTAGTAAGCTGCTACTTTTGCAGGTAAAAAATCAATAATTGCTATTATTTATTAGTCCAAACATTTCTTACTACATGACCAACTATTTAACTTTAAACTTCTCAGTTCTACTTCTTCAAAACTTAATAGGTTTTATATTCTAAGTTAGCCTTATCTTCAAGTTGCTCATAGTCTGTTATGGATACAGTCAGGGAGACAAATGATCGTAAGTAAATAAGAGTCTCTATCCTTCATCCTTTCTCATAACACATTCACTAGCAAATATACACAAATACTTCAAAATACCTAGGCAAGGTAGGAAAAGGAAGAAAGACAAAGTAGAATTGCTTTAAATTCTCCTCACATTGAATAAAAACACCTTCACAATTCATTGTATTTCTCTACTTTGGTTGTATAACAAATGTCAGGCAAGAAAATTGTGCAGGCAAGACACAATTCAAAACTCATGGGTACAAAGAGTTGCATTCCTTTTCCTATTCAAGGTCTTTTTTTAGATCTGTTCATGGGTTCTATGGGATACTAAGTTGTGTACGATAGTCCAACTTTCCAAAAATAGCAGCTTACTTATTAACTACAAATGGAAAAAGGTGCCATTACAATGGAGAATTTGGAGGACACTGTTTTAAATAGATGAATAATTTACCATCATCAATAATAGAATGCTCTGATATTTATGCCCCTAATGTGATGCATTGAGGAGGACACAAACTGTTCTACATGGTGTTTTGCCAAAAATGTTTAATCTGAATCGAATTTGAGAAAGCAAATTAAACAAACCCAAATTAAAATAAATAAATGCCCAAATTAAAGGGCATTCCTTAAAACAATGTCCAAACTCTTCAAAAATGTCAATGTCCTGAAGATTTTTTTAAAAATGGTAAAACTGTGTTTTAGATTAAAGGAGACTTAACTATAGTGTTTGATCTTTGATTAGATATTGGGTCAAGAACAAAACAGCTCAAAATCTATTACTGAGAATCAAAGAGGAGTGAAATCATCAAGATGGCTAAATAGGAGGTACCAGCTCTTTTCCCCACAAAACAATAATTTAACAACTACCCGCAAGTGAAAGTAGCTCTGGGAGTTCCAGAGTATATTTAAGAAGTTGCAGCAACCCAGTGGGGGCACTGTTGTAGTCACTTTTTTTGCTGCTATGATTAAAAGATTGGAGAAATTGATTTGGGAGCTCATGGTTTCAGAGGTCTCAGTCCGTAGGTAGCCAGCTCCATTCCTTGGGGCTCAAGGTGAGGCAGAACATCGTGGCAGAAGAGTGTGGCAGAGGGAACAGCTCATACTGAATTGTAAAAGAACCAAAGTAATGGCATTTTATTCTGACCTGACTCCATTTTATGCTTGCTTAAAATCTTTTCTTTTCAGTCTCCTGACACCTGTATCAATGTTGACAGTACAGTAGGACCTTCCTGTGTCCCTGACTATGGCCCTGATGTATAACAAAAATGACTCTGAAATATATAATCAAAACAATTCTCTCATGTAATCAAAATATCTGTCTCAACAAGGTCTTTTATGATCTCCATCCTTGTGGTTTTTGTAGTTTTGGCCTTTCTAACTCTGTACTTCCAAAATTAAATGCTGGGAGATCTTTGAGGCACTAGCCTGCTCCCAATTGCTTGCCTGGCTTGCTCATTAAAGGACCTTTTTTCCCTTTCAATTTGGCTCAGTTAGCGTGGTGGTCTATAATTCTTGTGCCTTCCATAACAACATGATGATCAGGAAGCGGAGTGAGAGACTCCACTTGCCAGATACAAAATATATATACCAAAGCCATACCCCCAGGGACCTACTTCCTCTAGCCACACCTTACCATCCTTAAATTACCACTCAGTTAATCCCCATTAGGGGATTAATTTACTGATTAGGTTAAGGGTCTCATAACCCAATAATACATCTAAACCATAACAGGCCCCAAAACTGAAGATGGCCACACAGAAAAGTATAGGAAGCACTTTATCTGTATCACCTAATGAAGGTTGGTACTAAGAGGGGTCCCCTTTGTTTGAGATCTCTCCCTATAGGCAAGAGCCCCCAAATTCAAAGAATTGTGGCTATCTGGAACCAAAGATTCAGAATCATGCCTACCATGGCATGGTTTATTGACAGCTTTGTGAAACTAAACATAGATGGGGTCCACTAAGCTGCATATACCATCTGGTCAATGGTTGGCCATGTTTTGACTAAGACTGATCATGGACATTTGGCCCAATGGACCAAACTATTTACAGTGGCCCCCCCCACTTCAATTTCACTGAGTCATGAGTTGTTGACAATAGCACAGCCATCTAGTCAGGAGAATGGCAACTGAGTGAACTATTGAAGGATAAATGGCAGTACCAGGCAGCAACCTGATAAGGCTGTGTCTGTCAAATCCCAAGCTCAGTGATTCCCAACAATTTTTTTTTCATTTTTCCCCTTAGAGTGTATGTTTTGGGAGTGGTCCATGGCTCAGACCATTATGGTACCCTAGGTAGGGCTCTCTGACTCAAATCTGGAGATGATGCTTCACCAGAATGCTCTCTTCTATGAGATTCCACAGGGGTGAGGGGTGGGAACAAGGAGTGTCATAATGCTAGTGTTTCACTAGTGGTGGTAGGGCATCTGATCCTTCCAGTGGGTGAACAATGTTATCACATGTCAAGTTTGTACAGGACATGACTTATTTTCCTGGACTGGATGACTGAAGCAGAAAGAACAAGGGCAAGATGTGAAAGCTTTAGAACTGGGACAGATATCTTGGGTTATAATACCTGGATAGCCAGAAACCCAAGTGATAGAATACTGACCCAAGAAAGTATGGGAAGTGGGTATGGAGTGGGCAAACTAATCTCCCCCTTGTTTCTTCAGAATACCCAGTGGTATGAACCCACTGATGAAGATCAGTACAGCAATAACAGCAGGTAGTGATTTGAAATATTGCTGGATCTGGCATCTGAATATTTGGAGCCCTTACCCACAAATATAAATAGTTCATGTCTGGTCTATCACCAATTCAATGGGGGTGCCAATGATTCTAATCAGTGGGAGACTGATTAGAGATTTTTATGGGTTACCTAGAACAAAGACAAAATTAGAGACAGACTTTAAATATTTTGATGGTTTCAGATGGTCCATACATCATGCAGCCTTACCCTGCCACCTAACATGTGGCTAAACCAGACCCAGGCTTTGTATAATTGGATTAGGTGGTGATGGATCACTGCTCCCTGGCTGGCCTGACATTGCTCCCTAGGTTATATGTTCCTGTGTGGGGCATACTGGGCTATGGAGTGCCTATCACCTTTAAATGAAGCATGATGTTTGGGAATCTGGGGTTCTCAGGAATTTGTGCAAAGTGTCATTCCAAACTGGAAGGGTCAAATACTTGTGACACATTGCAGAGTTGCCTGAGACACACTGCCAGGAAGACAAAATGACAGCCAATTTCATTCTTCTGCCTGTGTTCTCATATCCAGCATGGGAATACATGACTTGTCACTAACTGGAAGAGCTACCTAACATTGCCATCAGAACTATTTAGGATCCAAGTAGGATTCACTGAACTCACTAGCCAAGGTGGTGATGGATCACTGAATAGCTCTTGATTATCTACTGGCAGAATAGGGTGGTATTTTGTTATTGCCAATATTCCTGCCATACTTGGATAAATATCCCAGGTATTGTAGCAATATAAATGGAAGAGATCTGGAAACAGCTCACTGGGTGCAGATAGTAAGGCCATGTGCAGGATCTTTCTTTTGCCTCTTTTGTAACTTCTTACCTGGATTGATGGATCTTGGGTCAGATCATAGCTTCAGGCAGGCCTGGCTGTCCTACTTGTGACAATGGTCCTCCTGAGCCTAGGAAGTGTATTCTGGCTGTGGATCAATAATGCATGGAGATTGTCAATCAAAGGGATGCATCAATCTGAAGAGACAAATTGCCTCCAGATCCAGGGAGATTGGTGGGCATGTGATATGCCTAGCTTTGCCATATCACATGTGTGTTATGATTTGGATGTGAGGTGTCCCCCAAAAGCTCGTGTGTGAGATAATGCAAGAAGGTTCAGAGGAGAAATGATTGGATTGTGAGAGTCTTAACCCAATCAGTGAATTAATTCCCTGATAGGGATTAATTCAGTGGTAAATGAAGTCATAGGGTGTGACTGGAGGAGGTGGGAATTGGGGGTGTGGCTTTAGGGTATATATTTGTATCTGGCAAGTGGAAACCTCTCTTTGCTTTCTGATTATTATGTGAGCTACTTCCCTTTTCTACACTATTCTGCCAGGATGTTCTGTCTCACCTGTCTCACCTGGAGCCCCAAGGAATGGAGCCTGCTGTCTATGGATTGGGACCTCTGAAACCATGAGCCTCTTAATAAACCTTTTCTCCTCTACAGTTGTCCTGGTTGGGCCTTTCAGTCACAGCAGTGAAAAAGCTGACTAAAACAGGGGGATGGAAAACAAGAAGACTAATCCCTGAAAGGCCTTGACCCATGCAGATGTTCCTACTCACACTTGTAGCTCTCAGGATAACTGAAGAAGGTGCTGTGAATGCAGTGTCTTGAGATAAGGAAGAACTGTCCGGAATAGCCCAGACTTAAGGTCCTCATCCTTCCTAAACAGGATTTCTTGCAATTCTTGTTCTCAGTGACCCTATGTTCCCCTGGTGTATAAAACTCAGAGCTTAATGTTTTAGGGTACCTCAGCTGTGGCATGAAGTGTCACACACATAGATGAGATTCCACCCATCCCATAAGGCCAGCTCACCAAGATCCTTGGCTTCTGTAAGTCTGAGAGTAATAAATTTGCATTTCTTGGCTCTTGCAAATATTCTGGTTTACTGGATTAGACCTAAGAATGTCAGTGGTGAAGGTATGACTATTGCAGCAGCTGGGTCTCCTTTGAGGCTCTGCGAACTCTGGAAGCTGGGTTTTTGAAAAGTTTCCAGCCAGAGCTGGGAATATGTGCAGAAATTAGTGATATGTTTAGAGACCTTCTCTGAGACAAATAACTGGTGTAATGTTCTCCTCCTGGGGATTAATACTAGCATGTGCTTTTTCTACGTAACAACATATACAATGGAATACTGTGAGTATTCTGACAGTGGAAATAGACAGGGAATATTCCCCTGGTGAGCAAACTCCCGGGGGGTAACTGGCGCCCTGATGCCCATGATTGGAATGCCCAGCTATTCCCTGCTGAGGTTATTAAGATAACTATGTGGATACACTACCTGGTTTACATAGTGACATCCTTTGAAGGAGAGAGGCTCTGTGTTTGCATTAACCTGGACCTAATCTCAGTTAGCTATTACTCAGGGTAATAGAGAATACCCTGAAAAAGAAATACTGGTCAAAGTGTAGTCACTGGTGGTGCGTAATATGTAACTTTTTGGGTTACTAAAGATGACAGCAGAGAGGGGTAGGCATTCCTTTTTGCCTGCCATCCTTCTGTCTGTCTTGCACCTGCCCTGTGTGTCTGTGTCTGTTCTTTGTACGCCTCCCTCACAATTCTCCCCACACAGGTGTTCCTTTACAGAAAACTAATCAGTATTTTTTAAAGAAGAAATTATGTCATTTGTGACAATATGGATGAAAGCAGAGGACATTATGCTAAGTGAAAGTGAAATATGCCAGATATAGAAAGACAAATACTGTAAGGTCTTGCTTAAATATGAGATCTAAAAATTACCATCTAAGTTATGCTGCCTGGAAAACAGACACTTTAAGATAACACTCTCAAGTGTTTTACTGTCTTTATTCTGTACCTGTGAACTGTTTATTGTAGAATTTCTGTACGTGGTCCTTGGTTATGAAGTAAAGAATTCTAAACCACCAATGTTGTAATGGTTAATGAATGATGTCAAATTTTCTATAACCTTCCCCACAACCCAGCTCAGGGCCTAGAACTTCAGAGCACTAGCTCATCTGGGTCCACCAGCGTAAATAAACCTGTGTTCTCCATCCCTCCCAGGGGTGCTTGGTCTCTTGCTGAGCGCGATTTCCATAACATTTCCTTTATAGAAGGTTAGCAATGTATTGTGAAGATGGCTGACTAGAGGAAAATGGCTGACTAAAGGGAAATGGCATTTCTTGTGACCCAGGATTCAAACAGTGGGAATACTGCTTCTCTGTGAGGTAGGTTAAAGAGGGATTTTATTAAAACTCTATACTGGACAGCCAGACTTAGAGACTTAAAAATGTTGGATACCTTAAGCAAGGAAAAGGAACAAAATTAGAGCTAAGCTGCTTGCAGGTACAGGGGGTATTAGCACACAAGGACAGAAAATGTCCAAAAACACTACAGACAGTCTTAGCATGGAAAATCCTGAGATCGGAGGGCCAGCCTGACCTAGGCTGATCTAGAAGCTGTTTAGCACAATAAACTGGGGTATGAAAGATGTCCCACATTTACCAATTGTCCATGGAGAGCAGAGGGAGGAGCCATCTTGAGCAGACTGCTGCAGTGGCCAGTGGATACAAGAAACAAGAAGTTTGATCTAGGAGTACTGGGTTGGCTCTGATATAGGTCCAGGCAGACACCAACCATGTGACCAACACTATGCCTAACAAAACTGGAGAAAATTAGGTATGGAAAGTATTTTGCCTATGGGAGTACAAGTTGGGGAGGTTGGGGAGGACCTGGGTCCTGTTGGCTATTAGTCCAATAGCTCCCAGGACCAGCTGGAGCTGGTAGGAATCTGAATGGGTGGGTGTGTCTGTGCTCAGAGACTAACCTGGGAGGCTGGGAAGGGCCGTATCTGTGAGCAACAGAATCAGCAAAGGACTGGCTTTCCAGTTCAGGAGTGGAACCCGGGGAGACTCCTATGGTACAGTCTCTCAGAGTAGATTGGCATCTGACAAGCTCTAAAAGTGCATTGATTTAATATCTTCACATAACTAGCCACACATAAAGTACCTGGGGCCTCACTAGACCTAAGCCCTGTCCTAGACCCACCTACAGGAACGCATCTCACAGAATCCAGGTGTGTGTGTGTTTGTGGTGTGTGTGTGTGTGTGTGTGTGTGTATAACATGTTTGTCTCTGTTTTCTCATTTATAGCATTTTTTGAAGGTTGTTATTTTCCCTTGCTCTGTCTTTTGAGGCTTAAGGCTTTTATTAGTGTATTTTATTTTGTATTGTTTTCTTCACTATTCTATTTCCCTTGTTTCTTTTTCTCTTTTCCCTTCCTAACACAAATTCTATTGTTCTATTTTTTATGCTTCCTTTGATTTTTTTACTTCTATTTTCTCCTCCCCCCATAACTATCATATCCTATGTTGATTTTGCATTTCACCTTTTGAAATTGCAAACCCTTTACTACCCACCTGTTTCTTCTTTTTCCACTTAGTTAACTATATTCTTAACATCTCTTAGCACTAGATAGTTTATATAACACCAGCCCCCACCATTAATGCTGTAGTAATAATCTTATGGAAGACAAAGACAACACCTATAGTTTGATTTTGTGACAGATATAATACATAATTACTTACTATTTTTACCAATGGAAATTGCTGATCCTACCAATTCTGTTTATTGTACCAATTAACATTGTAGATGTCATAATAGGAACCAAGTACTTAGTTTATCGCTATATATTGTTTTCAAAGATTGTTGTTATTATTGGGCTCCCCCAAATCAGTGAGGTACTGGAAACTTACAGGGGCACTATAAGTTGGTAGGGTAGAAACTCTGCTGTTTCAGATCCATTTGGATAGAAATTTTTTTGAAATTGCAAACCCTTTACTACCCACCTATTTTACTAACCACCATTTGGTTAGACACACAAATAATATGAAAAATTAAGATAACAAACCATCCCAAGTAACCCAGAATGCTTCAACAGCAGACTCCCTCGACACCACAGTGGAGGAAATGTCAGAGAAGGAATTTACAAAGTTCATAGTTAAACTGATCTATGATATATAAGATGATTTGTAAGGAGTGAAATTAGAAAATACAAGAATCGAAAGATTACTTCAATAAGGAGATAGAGATCCTGAAGAAGAACCAATTGGAAATCCTCAACATGAAGAAATCAATAAATCAAATTAAAAATCCAATAGAAAGCATCATTAATAGACTATACCACTTTGAAGACAGAGATTCAGGCAATGAAGATAAAATATATAATCCTGAAAATAAATTTAATCATGGAGAAAAGATGTTAAGAGACCATGAACAGTATTTTCAAGAAATATGGAGAGAGATCCAAGGTGGTAGAATAGAGGATGTCACGTTCCTGGCTGCTCTGTGGCATGAAACCAAGAAAGCAGACAGGCAGCTTCTCTGCAAGGTGGGTAAACAAAAAATTGAAAAAGGGAGGGAGGGCTTTACTGGAATTTAAAACTGGACATTCAAAGCAGACTGTGGACCAAGGAGTTTCGATGATAAAATAAGGAAAAAATCCCCAGGGGCACAGCCATTGCCTTGGCTGGGTTGGAAATACCAGCCAGAGCAGTACCTCTGTGAGTATAGTAGAGGGATAAAGGAATAAAGGAGACCCACAGTTATGGAGGCCTGAGGTCTGTCTGTGTATGGAGCATTTAGAGACCAAGGATATTGCCCCCAAAACCTGAAAGACATGCTGCACAATATCCATGTGTGGGGAAAGAAGCTGCCGTATCTCCAAGCACATGCAGAGGACAAAGGAAGGAAACATTTTGCAGCCACAGTGTGGGGGCTGGCAGCTGATTTCTGGCAAACCTGAGTTTGGTCCAAAATACTGGCCCAGTAGACATACACTGTACAACATAGAGTGTGCTTGAGTGATCAGGAGAAAATCAAACATGGAAAGAGGTTTACACAGGGGACAACCAGTGGCAGAAACCCATCTGGCTCTACACTCCCCCTCCAAACTGACTGCTTGCAGAACCTGCTGGGAGAGATGCATCTGGCTGGCAACTAGGAAGGGCAGGGGTAGGACAGATTGTTTGGAGACTGAACCCAAGACCAGTAAATGTGGGGTCCATAGGTGATGGAGGGGACTAAGAATTGCGTTCCCCACCACACGAGTGGAACCCAGGGGAGATCAGCAGGTACTGGGTGCTGGGGGTGCACTGATTTAAAATCTCCAGACCAACTGGCATTCAAAACACAGCCTGAAGCCAACCTAAGCCTAAACTCTGCCTCCAGGATTTCCACCTATGGGATTACCTTTCTTACTCCAGCAATCCAGAGGGCGGAGCACCAATGTTCCAACTGCTATGTAGTTGAGAAATGGGGCTGGGGTGGTGACTCAGAGGTAGAGTGCTTGACTGGCACATGTGAGGCCCTGGGTTCAATTCTCAGCACCACATATAAATAAATAAAGGTCCATCAATGACTAAAAACTATATTAAAAAAAGAAGTTGAGAATACTTTAAGCTTCAATGGAAAGAATTCTTTAACTTTACATCAAGATTTTTTCCTGTTTTTTTTTTAACATAGACAATTCTTTTTTAAAAAAATATGTTTATTTTTATTTATTTATATGTGGTGCTGAGGATTGAACCCAGGGTTGCACATGTGCTAGGTGAGCACTCTACCGCTGAGCCACAACCCCAGCCCCCTGTTCTTTTCTTTTTAAATTTTTTTTTCTCTGTTTAATTGTTACCCTGATGGTACATGGACATTTAAACATTTTCATGTTTGTTTTTTTCCCCTCATTTCTAGCATTTTGAAGCCAGTTATTTTTCAGGAATTAGTTTTTTGGGATCTTGGATGTTTGATTAGTATATTTTACTTTTGTTTTGTATTCTTTTATTTTATTTTTAATTTTTTTAAAAATTTTTTACTTTAGATGTATATATTTTTTCTCCTACCTGTTTTCCTTGATTCTCTCTTTTCTTCCACTAACAGCCAATCTCAATTGTTTTCTCTTTCATTCTTCCTTTAATCTTTTACTTCTGTCTTCTCTCCTCCTCCTTCATAATCATCACATCCTATATCACTTCTGTTCTCTTGCTGTCCAACATTTGAAATTGTAAACCCTTTTGCAAACTTTGTTTTTAATATAGGCATAACTGATCATATAATTTCTGTTTATTATGATAATTAAAATCATAGATGTCATGGTAGGAACTATTTGATTTAATACTATATATTGCTTTCATTGATTGTTGTACATATTTGTCTCCCCCTAAACAGTGAGGTACTGGTAACCTTCAGGGACACTGTAAGTCCACAGGGTAGAAACTCTACTGCCTCAGATCCATACAGTAGATGGGTAAGTACCCAAACACCATGAAAAATCAAGGGAACAAATCACCCCAAGAAAACCAAGATACTCCAATAATAGAATCCATGGACACCACAGTGGAAGAAATGTCAGAGAAGGATTTTCAAATGAACATAGTTAAACTGATCAGTAAAGGAAAGTATAAGTAATGAAATCAGAAAGAAAATATAGAAAGTGAAAGATCACTTCAATAAAGAGGCAGTGATTCTGAAAAAAAAATCAAGCAGAAATCCTTGAAATGAAAGAAACAATAAACCAAATTAAAACTTCAATAGAAAACATCACCAAAAGACTAGACCACTTGAAAGACACAACCTCAGGCAATGAAAACAAAATATATAATCTTAAAAATAGAGTTGACCACAGAGAGAAGATGTTAAGAAACCATGAACAGAACTTCTAGGAGTTATGGAATAATGTGAAAAGACCAAATTTAAGATTTATTGGGATAGATGAAGGTGTAGAGATATAAACCAATGGAACACACAATCTTTTCAATGAAATAATATCAGAAAATTTTCCAAAGCTAAAAAATGAAGTGGAAAATCAAATACAAGAGGCATATAGGACCCTAAATGTGCAAAATTACAATGGACCCACAACAAGTCACATTATAATGAAAATGCCTAGCATACAGATTAAGGACAAAAATTTAAAGGCTGCCAGAAAAATGTATCAGAATACATATAGGGGAAACCAATTAAAATCTCAGCTGATTTTTCAACCCAGACCCTCAAAGCTTGGAGATCCTGGAATAACATATACCAAGCTCTGAAAAAAAATGGATGCCAACCAAGAATCCTGTATCTAACGAAATTAAGCTTCAGATTTGAAGATGAAATAAAACTTTCCACGATAAACAAAAGTTTAAAGAATTTGCAACTAGAAAGCCTACACTACAGAACATTCTCAACAAAACATTCCATGAGGAGTAAATGAAAAACAAAAAAGTGAAAACCAGTGAAGGGAGGAGCTACACTAAAGGAATTGTCAATCAAAGGAGAAAGTAATTCAAATTAAAAGTTAGAAATAAACCATAATGACCAGGAATACAAATCATATCTCAATCATAACCTTGAACATTAGTGGCCTAAACTCATCAGTCAAAGGACATAGACTGGCAGATTGGATTAAAAAACAAGACCCAACAAAATGTTGTCTCCAAGAGACTCATCTCATAGGCAAAGACTTCCCAGACTGAAGATGAAAGAATGGGAAAAAAAAAAAACAAACATCACTCACGTGGATCACATAAACAAGCAGGGGTTTCTATCATCATATCAGATAAAGTGAATTTCAAGCCAAAGTTAAATAGGATAAAGAAGTGCATTTTGTACTACTTAAGGGAATCATATATCAATAAGACATAACAATCATAAGTATTTATGCCCCAAACAATGGAGTATATATGTACATCAAAAAAACCCTTCTCAATTTCAAGAATCAAATAGACCACAACACAATAATACTGGGAGACTTTAACACACCTCTCTCACTACTGCCTAGATTCTCCAAACAAAAACTGAACAAAGAAACTACAGAACTAAATAATACAATCCATAATTTAGTCTTGGTGGACATATATAGACTATTTCATCCATCAATGAGAGAATTTGCTTTCTTCTCAGCAGCACATGGATCCTTCTCTAAAAGAGACCATATCTTATGTCACAAACCAACTCTTAGCAAATACAAAAAAAATAGAGATAGTATCCTGCATTTTATCAGATCATAATGGAATGAAATTAGAAATCAATGATAGAATTAAAAGTAGAAGCTACTCTAGCACCTGGGGACTAAATAATGATGAATGTATAGTAGAAGAAATCAGAGATGAAATAAAAAAATACTTTGAGGTAAGTGAGAATAGTGATACAACATATCAAAATCTCTGGGACACTCTGAAGGCAGTAGTAAGAGGAAAATTCATTGCATTGACCTCATTCATTAAAAGAATAGAAAGTCAATGAATAAATGACCTAACATTACATCTCAAAGCCCTAGAAAAAGAAGACCAGTGCCAAAACAGTAGAAGACAGGAAATAATTAAAATCAGAGCTAGAATCAATGAAATTAAAACAAAAGAAACAATTCTAAAAAGTGACCAAAAAAAGGTACTTAGCAAGAATAGTAAAGCAGGAGGCATCACAATACCAGATCTTAAATTATACTACAGAGCTATAGTAACAAACACATCATGGTACTGGCATCAAAACAGGCAAGAAGACCAATGGAACAGAATAGAAGACACAGAAATAAACCCACAAAATTATAGTTACCTTATACTAGACAAAGGTGCCAAAAACATACATTGGAGAAAAGATAGCTCTTTCAACAAATGGTTCTGGGAAAACTAGAAATTCATATGTATTAGAATGAAATTTAACCCCTGTCTCTCACCTTGCATAAATATCAACTCAAAGTAGATCAAAGACTTAGATTTAGACCACAAACACTGCACATACTTGAAGAAAATGTTGGCCCAAATCACCATCATTTCAGCTTAGGAACTGACTTTCTTAACAAGACTCCCAAAGCAGAAGGAGTAAAATCAATAATTAATAAATGGGATGGCATCAAACTAAAAGGAAAAAACCAAGAGTATGAAAAGAGAGCCTACAGAGTGGGAGAAAATCTTCTCCTCCTGCACCTCAGATAGGGTGTTTATTCCCAGGATATATAAAGAACTCAAAAAACTTAACACCAAAAAAAAAAAAAAAATCAATAAATAGGGCAAAGAAACTGAAAAGACACTTCTCAATAGAATAAATATGAATTGTTGACAAATATATGAAAAAATGTTCACCATCTCTAGCAATTAGAGAAATGCAAATTAAAACTACACTGAGGGGCTGAGGTTGTGGCTCAGCATTAGAGTGCTCACCTAGCATATGTGAAGGCCTGGGTTTGATACTTAGCACCACATAAAAATGAATAAATAAAATAAAGGTATTGTGTACAACTACAACTAAAAAAAATAAAAATAAAAATAAACTACACTGAAATTTCACCCAGTCTAGTCAGAAAGGCAATTATCAAGAATACCAGTAACAATATATGCTGGTGAGGATGTGGGGGAAAAGGTACACTCATACATTGCTGGTGAGACTGAAAATTGGTACAACCACTCTGGATAGAAGTATGGAGATTTCTCAGAAAACTTGGAATTGAAACACCACTTGACCCAGCTACCTACTTCTTGGCATTTATCCAAAGGATTTAAAATCAGCATAGTACAGTGATGTAGCAACATCAATGTTTATAGCAGCTCAATTCACAATAGCTAAACCATGTAGCCAACCTAGGTGTCCTTCACCAGATGAATGGATGAAGGAAATGTGGTTTATATATATAATGGAGTACTACTCAGCCATTAATAAGAATGACTTTATAAAATTTGCCAGTAAACGGATGGATCTGGAGACTATCATGCTAAATGAAATAAGTCAGTCCCCCAAAATCAAAGGTTGAATTTTTTTTCTGATATGTGGAAGCTAATCCACAATGGGGGGGGGGATAGAAACTCATCAAAGGGGAATGAAGGGAAGAATGGGGGTATAGAAAAGGGAAAATACAGTGGAATAAATCTGATATAATTTTCCTATGTGCATATATGAATACACCACAGTGAATCCCACTATTGTGTACATCCACAGAATGGGATTCTAATTAGATAAGACATATTCCACACTTGTGTAATTATACCAAAATGGATTGTAGTATCTCATATAACTAAAAAGAACCAATAAAAAGAAAAAAAGAGAAATGCAAAACCCCAAAACAATGTCATTTATTCACTTAATTATTTATTTTGGAAAAATACAGCAATTTTTCAAAAAAGCATTTATGTTAACATAATGGCTTTATTATTTTAAAAATAGATTAATAAAAATATTAATTTCCCCCATCCGTTATGATTTCTAACAAGGTAAATATAAATAGATATAGCCCATATAAAACAAAATCTCTTCAATACTTTTTAAGAGAATGAAAGATTCCTGAGAACATAAAATTTGCAACCAGTGACTTAGACAACAATTTGCAATTGCAAAATTGTCAATTATTAAATTTACGTTGTTTATGAGGTTGTTTCAAGTGAGGAATTCTCCCCTCCCCACTTTTTTTAACACAAAGCTGATTGTATTTTTTTCCATCTTTTTAAACTGATAAAAATTGTCCATATTCATTATACACAACATGCTATTTTGAAATATGCATATATTGTAGAATGGCTAAATCAAGCTAATAAACATATGCATATGCTCTTGGGTAAACTACACTGTATACTTTCTTTCCACCACTTGGAAGAAAGTATGGCAGGTCTCTTTTATCCTTCTATGCTGAGTGGAAAGAACAGAGGTACCAAGGGCACTGGTAGCACAGCCTGTGAGAGCTTAAGTGTTGGAAGCCTGGTAATCCTGGCTCAGAAGTGCAGGCTGGAGGGGGAGGTGCAGAGCCCCCAACTGTCAGAACTTCCAGAGGCAAGCTGGCAAGGTTTTCTCTCACTCCAGGAGAACACCAGGGGCTACAGTAATCTGCTGTGTTCTAGCATTCAGGATATTCACCCTAAAAGATCACATTTCTAGTCACAAGTGGTCTGTCCAGACTGAGCCTGGTGAGTAGTTTGTTTAAATTGGCAGCTGCTCTGCAACAGTTACTATAACTGAACTTCTCAACCGACCCAGGCTCACTCCAGCAGTCTGACTCCTCTTCTTTCATTCCAGGTTCTTGTCCTCAAAACCCTGTGAGACAGGCATTCCCAAGGTGTAATCATTGTGCTATATCCTAAATGGCCATAGAAATAACAAATTGAGATTACAAATCATCTTTACTCACTGCTTAAAACTATTCAAGTAGTCTGAACTCTAATTGGTGGTGGCAATACAATCTATTTGATTGTGTGTGGGTTGGGGGAAGGGTGGAGTAAGTAAAATTCAACAAACACTCATATTTTTACCATTCAGAGTAAACAATCTTTAATATTTTGCTGTCAGGATTTTCTCTATCCTTTTTTTTTCTTTTAAAGAAACAAGTCATTGAAGGAGAGCAAAAAATCACCTTTTAACCATTATCTCCAGGCTCATTCCTCCTGTCCTTGACCCCTGCAACTTCGATTATGAATGTGTTGTGTTTGGTTTTAGATTTAAAACTACATCTATAAATCCACAAATGAGACAAAATACTGTAGACATGCTTTTAAAAGTGACTTAATAGAGGACACATCTTTCACAGCACTTAAGTTTTTGAGATCTATCATCTACATCATTTTCATTATCTATTTATTGATGATGAGTCACTGTCTTGTAGCAACATATCAGCTTATGAAGAATGTGGGTTTTATTTAACTATTCTTCTGTTGATGGGTATTTGTAACAACAGCTAAAGTTGATGCAAAGATGTAAAACATCTTTGTTTACATCTGCTTGAACAGTCTAGGAATTTTTGAAATTTATAACTTCAAGTGGAAGTACTGAATTGTAGGGCATGTGCTATCCAAATTTGCTCTCTCTAAAATGCCTGTCAATTTTTACTCCTACTTGTACTATTTCTGTTTATACTTCCCCAAGTCCTTGCCAATATTTGACTTTGTCATGTTCTTTAATTTTTAGCTTCAGCCTGACTGAATTTGAACATATTTACATATAATTATGGACCACTTCTCTTTTTCTGTTCTAAATCAATTGCCTATTCATATCTTTTGCTGATGTTTAAATTTTTTTTTTTTAGTGGATAACCATTATCAGTATTCTGCACGAAAAATATATTCTAGAAGTACATGACTTGCTTTAAAAATTTATTTTACTATTTTAGTACACAGAAGTTTCTTCATTTTAATGAAGTCAGATTGATGTTTTATTTTATGGTTTGTAGTTTTTGAACCTTCTTGAAAAAATATTTCCTATATTTTGACATACAGATTTCACTATTTTGTTTTCAATATTTAAGGTCTTGCTTTTTGTTTTCAGAACTTTGACCTATTTGGAATGTATTTTTGTGAGTAGTGTTTTCCAAATTTTTCCATAGTGCTAACCCATTATTCCAGCATCATTTGCAGAATGACACATTCTTTTCCTATTATTTTGAAATGCCACTCATGGCTTACCTGATCTAGGTATATATACTGCATATTTCTTGCTTTCCCTTGGTTTATTTTTCTGTCCCTAAACACTGTTTAATATCTCATAATATTTTTTATTGGGGTAAAATATATAAAAAAATTTCCATTTTACATTTTTAAGTATACAGTTCATTGACATTAAGCCCATTCACTAATGTAACTGTCATCACTGTCTACTGCAAGAACTTTTTCATCATCTCAAAACTCTGTGCCCTTGTGGGGAAGAGGGATGCTTTTGGGCCCCCAGCACTCTGAACACCAGAAAAGTGAAAGGGTTGTGGAACCTCTGAGCTTGGAGTTGCTGCCTGCGGAGTGTGAGTGGTGCGTGAGCCTCCCCAGTGAGATCAAGGCCCTGTGCCAGAACTGATGGGGACCTGATCAAGAGGCATACTGGCCCTGTGGCTTCCTGGTGGTGTCGGTGGAGACAGGGCCTGAGCCAGGATCCATAACCATAATAAGATGATAAAAATAACAATAATCCTCCTCGTGCAACCCGCCGCCAGCATGGCGCACTACAACTTCAAGAAGATTACGGTGGTGCCGTCCGCCAAGGACTTTATCGACCTGACATTATCGAAGACTCAACGAAAGACTCCAACAGTGATTCATAAACATTACCAAATTCATCGCATTAGACATTTTTATATGAGAAAAGTCAAATTTACTCAGCAGAATTACCATGACAGACTCTCACAGATTGTAACAGATTTTCCCAAATTGGATGATATCCATTCATTTTATGCTGATTTGATGAATATTCTGTATGACAAGGATCATTAAAAGTTGGCTCTAGGACAGATTAATATTGCCAAAAATTTAGTGGACAATGTTGCTAAAGATTATGTACGGCTTATGAAGTACAGTGATTCTCTCTACCGCTGTAAGCAGCTGAAGCGTGCTGCCCTTGGGCGAATGTGCACCATTATCAAGCGGCAGAGGCAGAGTGTGGAATATCTGGAACAAGTGCGTCAGCATTTAAATTTATCCCGCTTGCCAACCATTGACCCAAATACAAGGACTCTGCTTTTGTGTGGGTACCCAAATGTTGGGAAATCCAGCTTCATTAATAAGGTGACGAGAGCAGATGTGGATGTTCAGCCCTATGCATTTACCACCAAGTCTCTGTTTGTTGGGCACATGGATTATAAGTATCTGCGTTGGCAGGTTGTAGATACTCCAGGGATTTTGGATCATCCTTTGGAGGATCCGAACACCATCGAAATGCAGGCTATCACGGCCCTGGCGCACCTTCGAGGAGCTGCGGTTCTGTATGTGATGGACTTGTCTGAACAGTGTAGACACGGGCTGAAAGAGCAATTAGAACTTTTCCAGAATATCAGACCTCTCTTTATCAATAAGCCTCTTGTAATTGTAGCAAACAAATGTGATGTGAAACGAATAGCTGAACTTTCTGAAGATGATCAGAAAATATTTGTAGACTTGCAAGCCGAAGGATTCCCTGTAATAGAGACCAGTACCCTGACTGAGGAAGGTGTTATTAAAGTTAAAACAGAGGCTTGTGACAGGCTTTTGGCACACTGAGTGGAAACAAAAATGAAAGGAAACAAAGTGAATGATGTGCTGAACAGGTTGCATTTAGCTGTGCCTAATAAGAGAGATGATAAGGAGAGGCCCCTTTTCATCCCAGAAGGAGTAGTGGCACGCAAGAGGGGAATGGAAATTGGGGAGCCCAAGAAGAAAAGGGAACCGGATCTTGAGCTGGAAATGGGAGACGATTATATTTTGGATCTTCAAAAATACTGGGATTTAATGAATTCATCTGAAAAATATGATAAGATACCAGAGATCTGGGAAGGCCATAATGTAGCTGATTATATTGATCCTGCCATCATGAAGAAATTGGAAGAGTTAGGAAAAGAAGAAGAGCTAAGAACAGCTGTGGGGGAGTATGATAGTGAAGATGAGGAAATGATGGAAATCAGACAGCTAGCAAAACAAAAGAGAAAAAAAAGAAGCTGAAAATCCTACAATCAAAGGAAAAGGATACACAGGGACCCAGGATGCCTCAAACTGCTAAGAAGGTTCAGGGGACAGTTTTGGAAAATGAGATGCGTAGTCTTGGTGTTGACATGAATGATAAAGACAATGCCCACTATGCAGTCCAGGCAAGAAAATCTCGGAGTGTCACTAGGAAGAGAAAGCGGGAAGAATCTGTTCCTCTCTCTTCTGTAGCCTGGAGTAGGAGCTGCTCTCGACCTCCACGTGATGTTTCTGGTCTTCGGGATGTCAAGATGGTGAAGAAAACCAAGACTATGATGAAGAATGCTCAGAAGAAGATGAATCGCTTGGGGAAGAAAGGGGAGGCAGATAGACATGTGTTTGATATAAAGCCCAAGCACTTACTCTCTGGAAAGAGGAAAGCTGGTAAAAAGGACAGGAGATAGCATCCTTTTTAGTTGACATGGTTGCCTAGAGTGTTACTGTTTGATTCTTGGTTTGGTTTCATGAAATTGGAATCATGATCTAGTAACTGAAAAGACAGTGGAAGTAACTAAAGTTCTTTCTTTCTTTCCTGAAAACTGGATAACCATATATAGGTGTGGGGAATTTTAATCACTTCATGATACTATAATTTTGAGTAGATGGTATTTCTGCATTTAACGGAGTGTTTGCTTCAGAGTCACCATATAAGCTTCAGATGTCAAGTTTTCAACAACAAAATCACAAAGAAACAAAGTATGGCCTAATAAAGTAAAAACTTGATAAAGCCATCCCTTGTAGCTGACTTAATAGATAATAGACTTTCAACAAACTGCTAGGGAAGATTTGCAGAAGTAGAAGTATTGGTGTTACTTGGTTGTTTTGATGGAGAAAACACTTTTGCAAGAGGGAGAGTTGGATCATCACACCTGAAGAGCCCTTTTTGTGAAGAAGCACTCTGCTTGTTGGGCGTAGACAGAGGCTACCAGCCCTCCCCTGCAGGATAGGAGGCATATCCACTTATGAATGTGTTAGAACCCTATGTTTAAAATTCTCTCTTAAATTATTTTATAGTCTTTTTGTACAATATATCATTGTAATCTGTCTTCAACTATTTTATCCAAAATAAACCTTCAGAAGAAAAAAAAATAACAATAATCCATAATAAGATGAAGCATCTTATTTTATGACTGAAGTTCCAAGTAAATGGCTCAACTCCTCCCTGGCATCCGCTTCATTGTCTCCTCCAGGGATCTGGGCTACAGAATCTTCATTTTCATTTTGATTGTTTTCCCCCCCGGTGTATGAAAGTTTTCACTTATCTTGAAAGTGAGTCAGCATAGTTAAGGGTGCTGCTAGGGATGAGGCAGATTCAGTGGCCCAACCAAGAGCATCATGCAGTTCCCTTCGCCATGGCTGGCCCCCATTTGAGAACTATCAGCAGTTGCTTGGCGCCTTGGATTAATCCCCCTTGTGTGCTGATGTTGTTGGGATGTACCTGAGCAGCATAATAGGGGAACTGCCTGTGATTAGGTGTTATCTGATGTTTGAGATGCTGGCCAGGCCCTTAACCACCCTGTTTGTATTGGGGTATTTCTACAATATCCATAGTTGTGGATTTTATGTGGTAACTCAGATCATTAATCCACTGGTGCAGACCACCAGGCTCCTCACCTACCTCAGCAGCAGGTCTGGAAAAGGAAGGTGAGCTCATGGAATGCCACACCTAGGCGGGCAATATTCTGGACTCCTTGATTGCTGGCTACTGGGTGTTCCTGTGCTGGGACCTGTCTTTCATTGTGCCTGGGGCCATCATGGCAGCCATGGGAATAGTGTGCTTTCTATTTCTCATCCAACATCTGAAAGACATCAGATGCTCCTCCTCCCTGTCTACACTTTCAAAAGGCTATGAGAATCTAACAAACAGATGTGGACTCTAGAAGCCAACCTTACACAGTGAAAGGAACAGGCTCCTGGACCCAGAGATGCAGTGCTTACTACTGTCCTAGGGGAAGAGTCCCATATGCCCAAGTTATGTGGTTGTTTTCCCTGGTGACAGCAGCAACTTCCTGGCCCTCATCAGCTTCACTTGGGCCTTTGAGAATCCCTGGTGTGGGAGTTCTCTCTGTGCTGTTTGCTGAGCAGGTCAGCTTCACTTTCCTCTTTTGGCTTCCGTCGTACATCACCAGCGTAGATCACCTTAATGTCAAAAAAGCAGGAAAGCTCTCCATTTTGTTCAGTGTGGCCAGGATCTTCACTCCATCATCAGCAAGATGGGCCTAGAAGACACTGTAGCCATTCTGGTGTTTAGCAGGGGCCTGGGCAGGGGGCTGAAGGTACTAATCACCACCATCCTCTCTGCCAACCTGGGGACTCATAAGCGTCTGAAAGGGAACTCTCATGCAATCTCTGGGTCTGTAGGAGCTGCCCAGAGCCCTCTGCTGGTAGGAGTCATCTCTCTCTCTGAGAGGAGCAACCTGTTGTATGTACTGAAGTTTGCATATGCCTGTGCCTTGCTGTTCCTAATCTGCTTCATATATAAGAAGGTGAGCTGTCCATGGCTGGTGGTGTGGGACCAAGCTCTTCTGTTCTGTGCAGGAAGCAGCTGAGCCCATCCTTCACAAACTGTCTATTTAAATAGATATGGAACTCAGGATAGCAGTGGCAGATCCAGGGAACTGCTGAGTGCCTTAACTGAGCCAATGGACAGATGGTCTAGCCTGCCCAAGCTTGCAGATGTGAGTCCATCCAGGTTCTCAAATATGGTGTGTGACAGCCACTTAGGATGAGCCTGCTTCTCTAGATTTTTACTTCTGAATAAATCTTGGCTTGATGGTAGATACTATCTTGACTATTCAAGGATTTTAAAAGTGTTTAAAACATAGCATTTAAAGTCATTTCAGTAGAAAGATTGGTCCTAATGCTCACTCATGATCTAAAGTTTTGTTTTTGTATTTAAAAAAAATCAGTTTTCTACCAGACTCATTTCATTCATCTCTTGGTAAGATATTTGATTTCTTACCAGTAGCTTGAAAGTTTGTGGTACAGTCTCAGTGTGGCTTTTATATTCACTCTCCCTCCAATTTCTGTAAGAACTTCAATGGTTTCCTGATTAAGAATTTTTTTCATTATTAAAATTTAATAACTTTACTAACAAGGGCCTAAGCATTGATTGTTTTAAATCCCGTTTTCCTGAGTTACATTGTTCTCATAAAAATGTCTTCCTTTAATGAAAAATTTATTCTACCATGTCTTTGAATTTTTTGTTTGTTTCTTCTTCAAGGACAACAAACATGCACCGATTGGATATCCTTTGTCCTACACCTATAATTGTTCTCCAATCTTCTTTGCTCTTTTCATATTATCTTACTTAGTTTTCTATAGTCTATGCAACACATTCCTCTTTTTATCTGTCTACTATTTGAGTTGCATCTTATGTGGTTTTCCTTTTCTTGAAGTATTTGTATTGTTCATTTCTTTTCATAGCTCTTTCAGATCATTTAAAAAGCCTTTCTCCAGTTTTATTATCAACTTAAAAAATGAGTCTTTCTTGAGCTCTCATTTAATAATGCCAACAATGCCTATATTTAATTTCTTTTAAAGGAAATGTCTTATTTCCATTATTTTTTAGCTGCTTTGTAATTTGTTTTGAAGTGTGAAAGCAATTTCCTTTGTCCTTTGTCTCTCATATTTTGGGCAAAGAGCTGTATTACTTTTTCATAGATCCTGTGCTTAAACATTACAGAACTGAAGGCATGAGTGTATCTGCCTTGGCATTTCTGCATTATGTCCCTGTTTCTTCTTGCTGCAGGATCTACTCATTTTTCCTTGGGTAATCAGAAGGTGGAGAAAAGGATGGGCTGCCAACAATCTCTGCAAAGCTCAGAAGTGTTAAAAGTCCGCACCATTTACATCAATGACCCCCTTAAGAACACTTTCTGCACAAATAGCATCAGGTGAGAAGAGTCTATGTGCTTTGGAGGGGAGAAGGGTGGAAAAAAATGTGAGTTTCCTTCCAAAATGCAATACTTTGTATAAATCAAATCATGTGATTCTTTTTATCTGGTTACAGTGTTTTTTTTTTTTCCCAAACCTTGAAAAAACTAAATTCTCACGTTCACTTTGAAACAAGGATTGGCTCTGGGCTCCCCTTATAGGCCCCTCACCTTCCCTGTTGTAAACAGCCTGTGCTAGCACTGGTTCTGGTTCACAGCTCTTACCATGCAGATCACTGACAGCTGATAGTGCTCTTTAGCAATAGTTTTAAATGTGAGGCAAAGTGCTATCAAAAGAACCCTCCTAGATCCGCTGGACTCCCCACCAATACCTTATACTTTTAATTGAGAATCACCAGGCCTCTATTTCATGAGGCATTTGTTGAGTTTCATATTTACTTCAGAGGCAGAATTAGATGAAAACTTGAAAGGAAACTACTTTTTTTTTTTTTTTTTTTTTTTTTTTTTTAAGGATTGAATTCAGGGCCTCACACATGCTAGGCAAATGCTCTATCACTGAGCTCCTTCTTGAGCCAATTGAAACCACTTTTCGAGTGATTTTCCCCTCTCTTTTTTTAACCAGGAACTAAGGCCAGGTGTTGGATATACTAACTTAATAATCTTTAAGGTTTTCGGTTATGAACTAATCATATAGCTTAAAAATCTGTCGTTGATATGGCAAGAAAAGGGATATATCCCTGGGGGCCCCAAATGAGGGCACATCAGGGATACTAAGAGGTAGGGGACACTGAGGTGCATTTTGCTTAGGAGACTCTACCTAGTTCTATTGACCTGGTGTTTCAGTTGTAACACTCAGTTGTGGAAGAGGAATGATCTGAGTTCATACATGGTGGACTAAAGAATTAAAGACCCTGTCTTTGTAAAATCAGGACATCAGAGGGCTACACCCTAAATGAAGAGAGAATAAAAATTAAAATCTGTCTTGCAAAAAGAGACACAGTGAGAAAACACGCTCCTTTAAAATTGGCCCAGTTTAGGAAAAAAAAATTCTTTTAAGAATTATTAGCACTCATTGACCACCTTCTAATGGTTTTGATCCCTAAGTTGGTATTTGTGCAATCCAGAAAAACTCTAACTTACAATATATTTTAAAATGGTGTCATGTTGCTAGTATCCCAAGGAATAAGGAGGAATATTCATTGGTATGGGCCTGAAAAATTTCCCAGAAATCAAGTTTGATCAAATATGAGCTAAAAAGCTACCAACGCATGAAAAAGCAAGGTCTCACTAGTGAGAGGAAACATAAAGAATGAAACAAATAAAAACAAGCAGACACTATAAAGACTTCAAGTAGTAGAAGTATCGTGTACAGACTATAAAATTAGAATGTTTTCTACTAAACACAATAGCATAATATGATTAAAGGAATAAAGAGAATATTGAAAGTATAAAGACTACTTTAAAAAAGACCTGAGTAGTTCTAGAAAAGAAACAAATAGAACCTAGAAATAAAAATATGATAATCTATTTTGAAAAAAATCTCAGTGAATGAGGTAAAAAGAGGAAGTGGGGAGATACAACCAAAAGTAGACTTAATATATACTATTAAATATATAGGAGAAAATGCTCCTGATATAGATATGTTACTCTTGCAATATAGAAAGATGAAGAATTGGAAAATATTAAGGACTAGTTCAGACACATAAATGGCAGAGTAAGCAGCACTAGTCTGTGTTAGAGTTCCAAAATGGGAGTTTAAGGGAATGATATAGACATTATTTTTCATTATTCAAAGAAATCATGGCCCAAGCTTTCCCAGAACAAATGAGAGATATGAATCCTAAAATTCAGGAACAAAAATCTCAAGATGATAAATGAAAAGAAATTCATTTCTAATTACATGGCATACAGAACATGTGAAGGCTCCAGTATCAACCTGTGTATAAATATAAATAAAGCTTAAGTTTCTTCTTTCAGATTAAAACATTCAAATGAAATGTTTAGTATCTTTTTCCTGTGAATTATTTGCAGCAGCACATTTTTTATGACAACTACTGTAGCTACCTTCATATTATTTTTTCCAGGGGAGATAATCAACCCATTTAATAGTAGATGAAACCAAATCAGGAAAAAAGTATATCATTTGTTTTTGGGCACCTAGCCATTTATTTAGTGGCAAGGTCAGATTAAAATGCAAGAGGGATCTCACATGATTAGAACAGAAGAAACACAAAGAAGTGGATGTGTTGAGAGGTGAAGGGATGGATGTGGCCTGGGTATCAAAGATAGTGATGCAAATTCAGACGTCTAAATAGTTATTCTTATGACTTACCTTTCTGAAATTTATTTAGGGAATTTGCCAATATGTTCATTTTTAGATAGTAAAAACTTCTGGTTACATATATGAAAAAATAGTTTAATAAAAGTTATCCATAAATTTATTCTGAATTTATTTTACAGATGAAATTGCATGATGTATGGGATTTGTTTCAAAGTAATGCAAGGGAGAAGTGAGGAAGTGGGGGAATGAACAAAACAAAATTGGCCACAAGTTGATACTTGCTAAAGCTGGAATATATATATAGGGATTCATTGCCTGGTCTCTCCATCTTTGTGCATATTTGAAAGTCTCCACAATAAAAAGTAATTTAAAAATTAACTTATTGGTAAAGTTTCTTTTTAGCTTAAATCAATGTAATGGGATGTAAATATTATAATCAGGGATGAAACAAACTTTCATGATTTAAAAAGGTTTTTTTTTTTTTTTTTTGGTAGATGGACAGCATGCCTTTATTTTATTTGTTTCATTTTTATGTGGTGCAAAGGATCAAATCCAGTGCCTCACACATGCTAGGCAAGTGCTCTGCCACTGAGCTACAGCCCCAGCCCTATGATTTTTTTTATACCTTTATTTTGTTTATTTATTTTTATGTGGTGCAAAGGATCAAACCCAGGGCCTCACACATGCTAGGCAAGTGCTCTATCACTGAGCTACAACCCCAATCCCTCATGATTTTTTTTTCAAATTAATATTTTTTAAAATTTTAATTTGTTACATATGACAGCAGAATGCATTATAATTCATATTACACATATAGGGCACAATTTTTCATATCTCTGGTTGTACACAAAGTAGAGTCACATGATTCTTGTCTTCATACAATATACTTAGGGAAATGATGTCCATCTCATTTCACTGACTTTCCTGCCCCTTCCCTTCTTCTTCCTCTCCTTTGCCCTATCTAGAGTTCATCTAATCTACCCATGTCCTACCCCCACACCAACCACATTATGAATCAGCATTCTTAAATCAGAGAAAACATTAAGCATTTGTTTTTTGGGGATTGGCTAACTTCACTTAGCATTATCTTCTCCAACTCCATCCATTTACCTGCAAATGCCATGATTTTATTCTCTTTTATTGCTGAATAATATTCCATTGTGAATATATGCCACATTTTTTAATCTATTCATCTGCTGAAGAGCATCTAGGTTGGTTCCACAGTTTAGCTATTGTGAATTGTGCTGCTATAAACATTGATGTGGCTGTGTCCCTTTGGTATGCTGTTTTTAAGTCCTTTGTGTATAGACCGAGAAGAAGGGATAGCTGGGTCAAATGATGGTTCCATTCCAAGTTTTCCAAGGATCTCCATACTGCTTTCCATATTGGCTGCACCAATTTACAGTCCCACCAGCAATGTATGAATGTGCCTTTTCCCCACATCCTCGCCAACACTTATTGTTGTTTGTCTTCATAATAGCTGCTATTCTGACTGTAGTGAGATGATATTAGTTTTGATTTGCATTTCTCTAATTGCTAGAAATGTTGAATATGTATTTTCGTGTATTTGTTGATTGGTTGTATATCTTCTGAGAAGTGTCTGTTGAGTTCCCTGGCCTATTTATTGACTGGGTTATTTATTTTTTTGGTGTTAAGATTTTTGAGTACTTTATATACCCTAAAGATTAGTGGTCTGATGTGCATGTGGTAAAAATTTGTTCCCAAATTGGAGCTCTCTATTCATCTCACTGATGATGTTTTTTTCTTTTGCTGAGCAGAAGTTTTTTAGTTTAAATCCATCCCATTTATTGATTCTTGATATTAGTTCTTGCGCTATAGGAATCTTATTAAGGAAGTTGGGGCCTAATCCGACATGATGGGGATTTGGGCCTGATTTTTCTTCTAGTAGATGTAGTGTCTGTGGCTTAATTCCTAGATCCTTGATCCGCTTTGAGTTGAGTTTTGGCATGGTGAGAGATAGGGGTTTAATTTCATTTTGTTGCATATGGATTTCCAGTTTTCTGAGCATCATTTGTTGAAGAGGCTATCTTTTCTCCAATGAACATTTTTGGTGCCTTTGTCTAATATAAGATAAATGTAATTTTGTGGGTTAGTCTCTGTGTCCTCTATTCTGTACCATTGGTCTATAGATCTATTTTGGTGCTAACATCATGCTGTTTTTGTTACTATTGCTCTGTACTATAGTTTAAGGTCTGGTATAGTGATGCTACCTACTTCACTCTTGCTAAGGATTGCTTTGGCTATTCTGAGTCACTTATTTTTCCAGATGAATTTCATGATTGCTTTTTCTATTTCTATGAGGAATATAATTGGGATTTTCATTGGAATTACATTAAATCTGTGTAGATTTTTTGGTAGTATGGTCATTTTGACAAAATTGATTCTGCCTGTCCAAAAATAAGATAGATCTTTCCATCTTTAAGATCTTCTTTAATTTCTTTCTTTAGGGTTCTCTAGTTTTCATTGTAGAGGTCTTTCACCTCTTTTATTAAGTTGATTCCCAAGTATTTTATTTATTTTTTTGAGGCTATTGTAAATGGGTAGTTTTCCTCTTTTCCCTTTCAGAGGGTTTGTCACTGATACACAGAAATGCTTTTGATTTATGGGTGTTGATTTTATATCCTGCTACTTTACTGAATTCATTTACTAGTTCTAGAAGTTTTCTGGTGGAATTTTTTGGGTCTTCAAGGTACAGAATCATATCATCAGCAAATAGTGCTAATTTCAGTTCTTCTTTTTCTATGTGTATACTTTAATCTCTTTCATCTGTCTAATTGCTCTGGCCAATGTTTCAAGAACTATGTTAAATAGAAGTGGTGAAAGAGGGCATTCCTGTCTTGTTCTAGTTTTTATAGGGAATGCTTTCAATTTTTCTCCATTATGAATGATGTTGGCCTGGGGCTTCGCATAGATAGCGTTTACAGTGTTGAGATATGTTCCTGTTATCCCTAGTTTTTCTAGTGTTTTGAGCATGAAGGGGTACTGTATTTTGTCAAATGCTCTTTCTGCATCTATTGAGATGATTATATGATTCTTATCTTTAAGTCTATTGATGTGATTTCCATATGCCGAACCAACCTTGTATCCATGGGATGAACCCCACTTGATTGTGGTGCACTTTTTAATGTATTTTTGTATGAAACTTGCCAGAAATTTATCGAGAATTTTTACATCTATATTCATTAGAGATATTGGTCTGAAGTTTTCTTTCTTAAATGTGTCTTTGGTTTTGGAATCAGGGTGATATTGGTCTCATAGAATGAGTTTGGAAGTGCTGCCTCCTTTGCTGTTTCCTGAAATAAATTGAAGAGTATTGGTATTAGTTCTTCTTCAAAGGTCTTGTATAACTTGGCTATGTATTCATCCAGTCCTGGGCTTTTCTTAGTTGGTAGACTTCTTATGGCATCTTCTGTTTCATTGCTTGGCATTGATCTGTTTAAATTGTGTTTATCATCCTGTTCAATTTGGGTAAATCATATGACTACAGAAATCTGTTGATGCCTTTGATATTTTCTATTTTATTGTAAAACAAGTTTTCAAAATAATTTCTAATTATCTTCTGTATTTCTGTTATGTCTGTTGTGATATTTCCTTTTTTATCACATATGTAAGTAGTTTGAGTTTTCCCTCTCCTTTTGTTCATTAGCATGGCTAGGGGTTTGTCAATTTTATTATTTTTTTTAAAGAACCAACTTTTTGTTTTGTCATTTTTTTGTTTCAATTTCATTGATTTCAGCTCTGATTTTAATTATTTCCTGTCTTCTACTATTTTTTTTTGTGTTGATTTGTTCTTCTTTTTCTAGGGCTTTGAGATGTAATTTTAGATCATTTATTTGTTGGCTTTTTTCTTCTTTTAAGGAATGAATTCCATGCAATGAACTTTCCTCTTAGAACTGCCTTCATAGTGTCCTAGTGATTTTGATATGTTGTCTCTATGTTCTCATCCTCATTCACCTCTAAGAATTTTTAAATTTCCTCCTTGATGTCTTTTGCAACCCATTGTTTATTCAGTAGCATATTATTTAGTCTCCAGTTGTTGGAGTAGCTTTTATTTCTTATTTTATCATTGATTTCTAATTTCATTCCATTATGATCTGATAGAATGCAGGGTAGTATCTCTACTTTTTTATATTTGCTAAGAGTTGCTTTGTGGCATAATATATGATCTATTTTAGAGAAGGATCCATATGCTGCTGAGAAGAAAGCAAATTCTCTCATTGATGGATGAAATAGTCTATATATGTCAGTTAAGTCTAAGTTATTGATTATATTATTGAGTTCCATAGTTTCTTTGTTCAGCTTTTGTTTGGAAGATCTATCCAGTGGTGAAAATGTTGTGTTAAAGCCACCCAAAATTATTTGTTGTTGTCTATTTGACTCTTGAACTTGAGAAGAGTTTGTTTGATAAATGTAGATGCTCCATTGTTTGGAGTATATGTATTTATTATTGTTATATCTTGTTGATGAATGGTTCCCTTAAGCAGTGTGAAATATCCTTCTTTATCCCTTTCGATTAACTTTGGCTTGAAGTCTACTTTATTTATGAGGATGGACACCCCTGCTTGCTTCTGCAATTGATGTGAGTGGTATGATTTTCCCCAACCTTTCACCTTCAGATTGTGGATGACTTTTCCTATGTGATGAGACTCTTGGAGGCAGCATATTGTTGGGTCTTTTTTTTTTTTTTTTAAAGTCCAATCTTCCAGTCTTTTGATTGGTGAGTTTAGGCCATTAACATTCAGGGTTATTATTGAGACATGATTTATATTTCATGAATTGTTTATTTTTAGTATTCAACTTGACTTGGTTTTCCCTCTGATTAGTTTTCCCTTTAGTGTAAAAATCTCTTTGCTGATTTTTATTGTTGTTTTTCAATTCCACTTCATGGAATATTTTGCTGAGGATGTTCTTAGTGCAGGCTTTCTAGTTGGAAATTCTTTTAACTTTTGTTTATTATGGAAGGTTTTTATTTCATCATCAAATCTAGAGCTTAATTTTGCTAGATACAAGATTCTTGGTTGGGATTCATTTTGTTTCACAGCTTGTTATATGTTGTTCCAGGATCTCCTGGCTTTGAGGGTCTGGGTTGAAAAATCTGCTGAGATACAAACTGGTCTCCCCCTATATGTGATCTGATTCCTCTCTCTTGTGGCCTTTAAGATTCTATCCTTATTCTGTATGTTAGGCATAATGTACCTTGGTGTAGATCTGTTGTAATTTTGTAAATTTGGTGTCCTGTAAGCCTCTTGTATTTGATTTTCCAATTCATTCTTCATGTTTGGGAAATTTTCTGATATTATCTCAATGAAGAGATTGTGCATTCCTTTGGTTTGAAGCTCTGTGCCTTCCTCTATCCCAATAACTCTTAGATTTGGTCTTTTGATGCTATCCCATAATTCTTGGATGTTCTGCTCATGGTTTCTTACCATCTTTACTGTGTGGTCAACTTTATTTTCCAGATTGTATACTTTGTTTTCATTATCTGATGTTCTGTCTTCCAAGTGATCTAGTCTGTTGGTGAGCATTCTATTGAGTTTTAAATTTGGTTTATTGTTTCCTTCATTTCAAGGATTTCTGATTTTTTTTTAGAATCTCTCTTTCTTGCAGTAATCTTTTGCTACCTGTATTTGCTCCTTTAGCTCTTTGTTGGTATGATCAATGGATGCCTGTATTTGCTCCCTTATTTGTTTATTTGTGTCATCAATGGTTGCCTGTATTTGCTCTCTTATCTCTTTGTTGGACTGATCAATTTTTGCCTGTAGTTGCTCATTTAGGTCATTCTTTAATTCACATACATTTTAATTATGAACCTTCTGAACTCTTTCTCTGACATTTCATCAACTTCTCTATCCATGGGTTCTGTTATTGTAGTATACTGGTTTGTAAACTATGATATATATATTCCTCCCTTGTTTTATCATGTTGTCTATGTGATTTCCTTTCTTGAAGTGTGGATATGAGGTATTACAGTTTCTACCCTATAATCTTGTAGTATCTGTGCAGATTATCTGTACCTTACCTTGTTGTTCAGCTTCTAGACCCTGCCCATGTCCCAGGAAGGATGTTACTGCAACTATAGGTGGTGGGAGCAATAGCAGGAGGTAACTGGAGGTGGCAGTGGAAGTGCCACAAGATGGATGCAACATCTTTCAGAGATGGGGCTGAAAGGGTGGGTCTTACTGGATTTGGGATGCCTTCTCCAAGATGCAGCTGCTTCTAGGCCCTGTTTTTATCCCAAGGTAGAGGCTACTATATGGGGATGGCTGCAGTGTCTCAAGATGAAAGTGGGTTAGACCTGGGCTCCCAGGTGGTGGTATGTGTGGGGCGGACCCAGGCCTACCCTGGGCCCTGGATTCCTGGCAGGTCAGTGAGATGGTCCTGGGCCAAGCCTGAGCTCCAGCGGGTGTCTTCCAGTGGCGGGGTGAGCTCAGGCCTACCCTAGGCCCGAGCTCCCATGCAGGTCAGAGAGGAGGGTCTCATAGCTCTTCATTTCCAAAAATGTTTTTGTTGGTTTGTATTACAACTTCTATGGGCTTTAATCTTATTTTGTTTAATTTTGTCTCAAATTAATATTTGGTTTTACCAAAATAGTGAATTTATTTTTTAAGTTAAATATAGTATAAGCTGTTGGACTTTGGAGAGAAGTAGAATTCTTCCTAGGAAGAGGTATTCTCTTTTCTGAGGAAAAATATGCCTCAATGGATAGGTCTTATTTTGACAGTAGTTCTGTCCTGATGCAATCAATGTTCTGCATTATTTTATGAGATGATCAATCATATGCAGCCATAAGAGGAGGCATAAAAGAGACTCAGGAAACAGTTTATTGTATACACATGTCTTAGGAGGTCTCCACATGCCATACAGGATCACAAGAGAAGTAATAGGTTTTGGCCAGGGCGCAGAACATAGGCCACTTCCCATTTCCCCAAGTATTCCCCTCCTACTCCCACCAGTCCTAGGTAATTCTTTTTATGTTAGCTTTAAATCTTTAATCTGGATGGACTTTATTTTGGTGTAAGGAATGAGGTAGAGACCCATCCTAATTTTCCAGTTGGCTGACCAGTCATTTTATCCCCAACTAATTTGTGATGCTTTTCTTTTATTATACACAATCTTCTCTATGACATTTCCTAGACATTTGGTGCAAATGGATTTAGATATATTTTAATGATGAAATATTAGAGAAGGAATGGAGAAAAACTGATGGCTCTCGTTACTCCTACAAGATAGAGGTTGATTAGGAGTTTTGTCATAGTGTTATAGGCCATTAGAAAATATAGAGCATCTTCTGCCCAAGACACATTAAAGGTTTTATTGAACTCAGACATACACACACACACACACACACACACATATACACACGCATACACACACATACACGCATACACACACATACACACCTATACACACACATACACAATACATGGAGTAAGTTTTGCATATCATTTTAGCATGTATTTATTTCTAACTTATTTAGCATGTTTATTTGTTACTGTTTGTCTTGCTCCATCAGAAGGTGAGCAGGAATATTTATGTTTTTCATGATGTATCTGAAACAGAATAGCATCTGACACACAGTAATTACTCAATAAATATTTTACAGTTAATAAATGAATCATTGATGTAAATCGGTGAAATCAACATGGTGCTGTTCATCTTTTACTTTTAATGTATTTAGACAGAATGATACTCCCTGGTTTTTGATCCTTGGTTTACCATATTTCTTATATTAATGGCACTTAGTTCCTAAAATGGGGGAAATCATTCTTCCTTTATTCGGAGATTATTTCAGGTAATCGTGAATACTCTCAAAAAAGGCAAAATAGGGACTGTGGTTATAGCTCAGTGGTAGAGTGCTTGCCTGGTATGTATGTGGCACTCTGTTCAATCCTCTGTTCAATCCACATAAAAATAAATAAATGTATAAAAATTACAATAGCATTAAATGAAAGGCAAAATACCTTTAGAAAAAGGCCAGTGTTTTATACACATATTTTGGGTTTAACACACTTTTGATTTATAAGCAATTTTTCAGTTTTCCATTAATGTTTTCGGAGTTTAGAATATCTGCTGATAATGTCATTTTTTTTTCTTTTCACCTACAGCACAACTAAGTACAGCAAGTGGTCATTTCTCCCTCGATATTTGTATCTGCAGTTTAGCAAAGCTGCTAATGCATTTTTTTTGTTCATTACCATATTGCAGGTAATATTTTTGTACATGTTATTAAACTAAGATTCTTAAGAGATCTAAGAAAACCCTTGTAAAAGCTCATTTAGCTGAAATAAAGGTTTCCATAGACAATAAATTGAAATACTGTAAGAAGAGAATCTTACAATGTTTAAGTCATTCAGTGAGACACTGAAACTCAATTTTTGGGCTGAAAAACACATGGATGCAACTTTCGTCATGTATGCCTCCTTTATAATAGAATCATTTTATCATATTTTGAAAGGAACAACTGAAAGGAAAACAAAACAATAATTTTAAATAGCATCTGTTCAAAAGAGTTAAATTCAAAGTTTTCCATAATCTGGTTCATTCCTATTTACTTATGAAGCCCGCAATCAAAATAATCTCTTCATAATTTTCTGGGTTTTTTTTCTATTTCCAGACTTTGACCCCTAGTGTTAGAGGAGGAGGAATCTGATGTTAAGTCTGTAGCCTTTGGGCACAGGACATAGCAAAACACAAAAAACCTGGAAGCATTGGTTGCATTTCAGGAGGAAAATCACTGTATTAGTCAACTTTGCATTACTACAGTGAAGTATCTGAAGCAACTGACTTTAGAAAATAGGCATTATTATTGCTGTGGGTATATACATGACTGCATGACCAATGTAATTCTGCAACCTATACACTCAGAAAAATGAGAAATTATATCCCATCTGATTCAAATGTATGATATGTCAAGATCATTGTACTGTCATGTGTAACTAATAAAAACAAATTTAAAAAAAGAGAGAAACTGTTTACTTAGCTCACAGTTTGGAGGTTCAAAGTTCAAGGTGAGCCCTGTTGGTTTGGCTTCTGCTGAGGGTAATGGATAGCAATGGAGGGAGTGAACATCAGAGAGAGTGGCAACATATCAAACTGGAGGGGAGAGAGAGAGAGAGAGAGAGAGAGAGAGAGAGAGAGAGAGAGAGAGAAAGAATGAATATGAAGGCGGTCCCATAATACCTTTTAAGGCAAGCTTTAATGATTTAAGGACCTCCCACTTGGCATCACCTTTTAAAGCATCTCCCAATTCTGCCATTCTGAGGACGAAGCCTTCACATATGAACATTTAGGTGACACACATTCAAACCACAGTGATAGGAAGCAAAGAGACAAGGAGAAGAGTAGAATTTTCACTGTGAAGAATTTTGTTTTGAATTGTAAAACATGTAAATGTGTTATCTGTTAAAATTAAATAAAATACAAATTGAAAGTGTTAAATTTTTCCTGAGTGTATAGAATATTCCAGAAAAAATAAAAATTTGATTTTTGGTACATAGGATTGATGAAGTAGAAAAGACACTAAAAACATTAGCCAAGGCCAAGTTATCAAAAGGTTAAGGGAGCAAGACAGGGTGGAGTCTTAGGCAAAATGCCCCACTTGGAGCTGAATCTCAGAAGAGGGAGAGATTCGAGAAATATTGCAAAGGCAAAATTAACTCAGACCTCAAGCAATCCAAAGTTTCTTTCTTTTCTTCATCTATTGCTCAAACTTTATTAGTCAACTTTTCATCTCTGTGACCAAATTACCTGACAAGAACAACTTAGGCAAGGAAAAGTTTATTTTGAGTTCATGGTTTCAGAGGTTTTAGTCCATGGTCAGTTGACTCTCTTGCTCTGGGTCTGAGGTGAGGTGGAAAATCATGGTGCAAAGACATGGCAGAGAAAAGCTGCTCAGCTCATGGCAGCCTGGAAAGAAGGAGGGAGAGAGAGAGAGAGAAGGAGGGGTGGAGAGAAAAAGAGAGACACATACATGGCAGGAATAGACATAGTCCAAGGCCAAACCCTAAGTGACCTACTTCCTCCAGTTATGTTCTCCCTGCCTATAGTTACCACTCAGTAGTCCACTCAGCTACCACTGGATTAATCCAGAAAAGTGCATTAGTGCACTGATAAGATCAGAACTCTAATCATTGCCTAAAATCCTTGCTTTTGAACTTTGCTGTATTGGGGATCATGTTTTTAACACATGCATTTTCTGGGGAGCACCCCAGATCCAAACCAAAACAAATTCCTTTTAAAGTTGTTATAAGAACTTTCAGGAGTTCAAAATAGATTCTGTATTGCTAAATGTCAAAGAAATGATAAGCAAGCAAGAAATAATAAGGCATAAGAGGGATCACACATAGACCCAAGCCTGGATATACAGGCCTAAGAACTTGTCGAAATCTAGAATGCTAAGGGGTCATACCCAGTACTTTACCTGCATCCTTTGGGAAACCACCACACCCTCAGTTTTCATTGCTTTATTTATCATTGTTTAAATAGTGGGGGTAGCCCTGGAGCACAGACAGCAATTGATTTGTATGTAGGTAGCATCACTCTCCCATGCCTCCAAAATTTTTCTCCTCTGCCTCAGAAATAATGTTCAGTTAAAGTAGCCAAACCATCTGATTCTGTTTTGAAAAATGCTATTTTAAGGTAACATTTAGGTTTTGAATTATTTCTTTGGAAACATAGGATTATCCTATGAAGAAAGTGACATACTGACTGAGATGTTGATCAGTTGCTCTGAAGACTCCATAGGGTAATAGTGTTACACTCAAGGGATAGTTTTGATATGGTATGAATTTTCTTCCTTCCCCTTTTATTTAACATGATGTGTTAGTCTTCTGCCATGGTGACAAAAAATACCTGAGAAAATCAACTTAAAGGAAGAAAGATTTATTTTGTATCATGATTTCAGAGGTTTCAGTATGAGTTTGGCTGGCTCCCTTGCTTTTGACCTGAGATAAAGCAGAACATCATTGTAGTGGGAGCATGTGGTTGAGAAGGCTGGTCACCTTATGGATGCCAAGAAGGAAGGAGGGAGTGAGAGACAGGAGAGAGGAGAGAGGAGAGGAGAGAGGAGAGAGCAGAGAGGGAGGAGAGAGGATGGAGGAGAGAGGAGGAGAGAAAGAAGAGAAAAGAAAAAAGAAAAGGGGAGAGGAGGAGGAGGAGGAGGAGGNTTGTGCCTTTGAGGAACTAATAGCACCTAGGAGTTGTCATGAGAAGAATTATGACAGTATCTTTGGAGATATAATCCCATTGAAGGCAAAAGTCTTACACAGCTAAAAGAGATGTGTGCATGAATTGTGCGGAGTCTTCATTTCTCCTTTAGCTTTGTCACAGTAGATTGTTTAATATTGTTTTTTCTGCTTGCTCTTTTACTCTGACTGGTCTCCTTCTTTTACTCTTACAATCCTAATGCTTGTTTCCCCAAATTACTGGCCATTATTATTCACATGCCTCTGCCTGATTCCTATCCTCCTATGAAGATATGCCATCAGCAAAATCTGTCCTTTGGTTCTTTTGCTTGGTGTTTGATATAAAGAATAATCAGAAGGCCTAGGTTAAGTTGGGTCAAGAGAGAGAGAGAGAGAGAGAGAGAGAGAGAGAGAGAGAGAGAGAGAGAGAACAATCCAGCATTGTAAATTACATGTTTAACCCAATATAGTCATTATAAGCTGTATATTAATGTGCTAGCATTCCTAGCAGTACTTACTTTTACAAGGTACATGGAGGAATATGTCTGTGTGTTTGTGTTGTGTGTGTATGTGTGTGTGGGAGGGTACTCACTTGAGGCACATACAGGTTCTGCTGCATCAGCGACAGGCAGATATGGGTTGTCCACATACTTAACCACTTTGCTATACTCCCTTCCGTTGGCCACATCACAGCTTAGGGAATCATGAAAGGGCAAAATGAAATTGAAATCAATTACAGCCAAAGAAGATTTTACAATTAGGTTAGCTGCCTTTATTCTTTCTTAAAACTACTGTGTCTTCTACTATGAGTTGCATTTTTCATTTTGAACTTTACATGTAACAATTTTTTCCCCATAACAGAAACGGTATATGGCAGACAAAGTAGTTAACTCAAAGACCACTTCAGGTAAGTGTGATTGTTAATTTCATGTGTTAACTTGATTGGATTACAGAATGCTGATGAGGTTGATCTTTAATAAGGTAGAATGAATAAAGAATACTACTCTCCATAATAAGAGTGGGCTGAAGACCTGAATAAAACTAAAAGGTTGACCATCTCCCGAGGGAATTCTTTCTATCTGATTGACTTTAAAACAGAACATCAGCTTTTTCCTGCTTTTACATTGAAACTGAAAGGTTGGTTCTTCCTGGTCTCAAGTCTGCTGGTTTTTAGACTGGAATTACACCAGATACTCTCCTGAATCTCTGGAGACCTTGTTAAGTCACCCTGCTGATCTTGGATCTGTGAATTCTGCTTGTTTCTCTCTCTCTCTCTCTCACACGCATGTCTTCATACATGTACTTTGGATAATGATGTTCATCACATTCCACCATCATTGCTAAATCCCTGCCCCCTCCTTTTTCCCTGTCTCCCTTCTGCCCTATCTAGAATTCATCTATTCCTCCCATGGTCCCTCTCCCTACCCCACTATGAGTTAGCCTCCTTATATCAGAGAAAACATTCACCATTTGTTTTTTTTTTTGGGGGGGGGATTGGCTAACTTCCTTTAGAATTATCTTCTCCAACTCCATCCATTTACCTGAAAATGCCATGATTTTATTCACTTTTATTGCTGAGTAATATTCCATTGTGTATATATGCAACATTTTTTAATCCATTCATCTACTGAAGGGTATCTAGGTTGGTTCCACAGTTTAGCTATTGTGAATTGTGCTGCTATAAACATTGATGTGGCTGTGTCCCTGAAGTATACTGTTTTTAAGTCCTTTGTGTATAGACCAAGGAGAGGGATAGCTGGGTCAAATGATGGTTCCATTCCCAGTTTTCCAAGGAATCTCCATACTGCTTTCCATTTTGGCTGCACCAATTTGCAGTCCCACCAGCAATGTATGAGTATGCCTTTTCGTCCACATGCTTGCCAACACTATTGTTGTTTGTTTTCATAATAGCTGCCATTCTGACTGTATCGAGATGATATCTTAGAGTAGTTTTGATTTGCATTTCTTTGATTGCTAGAGACGATGAGCATTTTTTCATATATTTGTTGATTGATTGTGTATCCTCTTCTGAGAAGTATTTGTTCAGGTCCTTGGCCCATTTATTGATTGGGTTATTGTTTTTTTGGTGCTTAGCTTTTTGAGTTCTTTATATACCCTAGAGATTAGTGCTCTATCTGATCTATCTGATGTGTGAGGGGTATAAATTTGCTCCCAGGATGTGGGCTCTCTGTTCACCTCACAGATTGTTTCTTTTGCTGAGAAAAAACTTCTTAGTTTGAGTCCATCCCATTTATTGATTCTTGGTTTTAGTTCTTGTGCTATAGGAGTCTTATTAAGGAAGTTGGGGCCCAAACCCACATGATGAAGATTAGGGCCTACTTTTTCTTCTATTAGACAGAGAGTCTCCGGTTTAATTCCTACATTCTTGATACACTTTGAGTTGAGTTTTGTGCATGGTGAGAGATAGGGTTTAATTTCATTTTGTTGCATATAAATTTCCAGTTTTCCCAGCATCATTTGTTGAAGAAGCTATCTTTTCTCCAGTGCATGTTTTTGGCTCCTTTGTCCAATATAAGATAATTGTAATTTTGTGGGTTAGTCTCTGTGTCCTTTATTCTGTACCGTTGGTCTACCAGTCTGTTTTGGTGCCAATACAATGCTGTTTTTGTTACTATTGCTCTGTAGTATAGTTTGAGGTCTGGTATAGTGATGCCACCTGCTTCACTCTTCCTGCTAAGGATTGTTTTAGCTATTCTGGGTATCTTATTTTTCCAGATGAATTTCATGACTGCTTTTTTTATTTATGTGAGGAATGCCATAGGGTTTTGATTGAAAATGCATTAAATCTGTACAGTGCTTTTGGTAGTATGGTCATTTTGATAATATTAATTTGTCCTATCCAAGAGCAAGGTAGATCTTTCCATCTTTTAAGGTCTTTTTTAATTTCTTATTTTGGGGTTCTTTAGTTTTCATTGTATAGATCTTTCAACTCTTTCATTAAGTTGATTCCCAAGTATTTTATTTTTTTTAAGGCTATTGTAAATGGGACAGTTTTCCTCATTTCCCTTTCAGAGGATTTGTCACTGATACACAGAAATGCCTTTGATTTATGGTGTTGATTTTATATCCTGCTACTTTGCTGAATTCATTGAGTTCATTTACTAGTTCTAGAAGTTTGCTGGTGGAATTTTTGGGGGGTCTTCTAGGTATAGAATCATATCATTAGCAAATAGTGCTAATTTCAGTTCTTCTTTTTCTATGTGTATACTTTAATCTCTTTCATCTGTCTAATTGCTCTGGCCAATGTTTCAAGAACTATGTTAAATAGAAGTGGTGAAAGAGGGCATCTCTGTCTTGTTCTAGTTTTTATAGGGAATGCTTTCAATTTTTCTCCATTATGAATGATGTTGGCCTGGGGCTTCGCATAGATAGTGTTTACAGTGTTGAGATATGTTCCTGTTATCCCTAGTTTTTCTAGTGTTTTGAACATGAAGGGGTACTGTATTTTGTCAAATGCTCTTTCTGCATCTATTGGGATGATCATATGATTCTTATCTTTAAGTCTATTGATGTGATGAATTACGTTTATTGATTTCCTTATGTTGAACCCACCTTGCATCCCTGGGATGAATCCCACTTGATCATGATGCACTATCTTTTTGACATGTTTTTGTATTTGATTTGCCAGAATTTTATTGAGAATTTTTGCATCTATTCATTAGAGATATTGTTCTAAAGTTTTCTTTCTTTGATGTGTCTGCCTTGTTTTGTAATCATGGTGATATTGGAAGCACTGCCTCTTTTTCTATTTCCTGAAATAAATTGAAGAGTATTGGTATTAGTTTTTCTTTAAAGGTCTTGTAGAACTCTGCTGTGTATCCATCCGTTCCTGGGCTTTTCTTTGTTGGTAGGCTTCTGATGGCATCTTCTATTTCATCACATGATATTTTTCTGTTTAAATTGTATATATCACCCTAATTCAATCTGGGCAAGTTGCATGACTTAAGAAACTTATCGATGCCTTCAATATCTTCTATTTTATTGGTGCATAAGTTTTCAAAATAATTTCTAATTACCCTCTGTATTTCTGTAGTGTCTATTATGATATTACCTTTTCATCACATATGCTGGTAATTTGAGTTCTCTCTATCCTTCTCTTTGTTAGCATAGCTGAGGGTCTGTCAATTTAATTTATTTTTTCAAAGAACCAACTTTTTGTTTCGTCAATTTTTAAAAATTGTTTCTTTTGTTTTCATTGATTTCAGCTTTAATTTTAATTATTTCTTGCCTTCTACTGCTTTTGCTGCTGATTTGTTCTTCTTTTTCTAGGGCTTTGAGATGTAGTGTGAGGTCATTTATTTGTTGACTTTTTCTTCTTTTAAGGAATAAACTCCATGCAGTGAACTTTTATCTTAGAACTGCTTCCATAGTGTCCCAGAGATTTTGATATGTGGTGTCTATGTTCTCATTTACCTCTAAGAATTTTTTAATCTCCCCTTTGATGTCTTGTGCAACCCATTTTCATTCTGTGGCATATTGTTTAGTCCCTAGGTGTTGGAGTAATTTTTATTATTTATTTTGTTGTTAATTTCCAATTTTTTTCCAGTATGATCTGATAAAATGCATGGATGTATCTCTACTTTTTTATATTTGTTAAGAGTTCCTTTGTGGCATAATATATGGTCTATTTTAGAGAAGGATCCATGTGCTGCTGAGAAGAAAGTGTATTTGTTTGATGCAGATTGAAATATTCTATATATGTCAGTTAAGTCTAAGTTATTGATTGTATTATTGAGTTCTATAGTTTCTTTATTCAACCTTTGTTTGGAAGATCTATCCAGTGGTGAAAATGTTGTGTTAAAGCCACCCAAAATTATTTGTTGTTGTCTATTTGACTCTTGAACTTGAGAAGAATTTATTTGGTGAACATAGCTGCACCATTGTTTGGGGCATATGTATTTATGATTGTTATGTCTTGTTGGTGTATGGTTCTCTTGAGCAGTATGCAATTTCTCTCTTTATCCCTTTTGATTTTTTTTTAAAATTTTTTATTGTTGGCTGTTCAAAACATTACATAATTCTTGATATATCATATTTCACACTTTGATTCAAGTGGGTTATGAGCTCCTATTTTTACCCCAAATACAGATTGCAGAATCACATCAGTTACACATCCATTGATTTACATATTGCCATACTAGTGTCTGTTGTGTTCTGCGGCCTTTCCTATCCTCTACTATCCCCCCTCCCCTCCCCTCCCCTCGCCTCTTCTCTCTCTGCCCCCTCTACTGACATTCATTTGTCCCCCTTGTATTATTTTTCCCTTTCCCCTCACTTCCTCTTGTATGTACTTTTGTATAACTCTGAGGGTCTCCTTCCATTTCCATGCAATTTCCCTTCTCTTTCCCTTTCCCTCCCATCTCTCATCCCTATTTAATGTTAATCTTCTTCTCATGCTCTTCGACCCTACTCTGTTCTTAGTTAC
>NW_025999942.1:593470-605666 GCF_001458135.2 Marmota marmota marmota
TACCTTGCAGGAGTGATTGGAAGCTCTGTCCCGCCACGGGCCACTGGGCCTTTTCTGCCGGTGGTCACCGTTCCGCCTACCTGGCAGGCGCGGGGGTTGGGGGGCGGCCCCTTTTGATTTAACTGTGGCTTGAAGTCTACTTTATTTGATACGAGGATGGAAACCCCTGCTTTCTTCCACAATCCATGTGAGTGGTATGATTTTTCCCAACCTTTCACCTTCAGTCTGTGTATGTCTTTTCCTATCAGATGAGTCTCCTGGAGGCAGCATATTGTTGGATCTTTTTTTTAAAATCCAATATGTTAGCCTATATATTTTGATTGGTGAGTTTAAACATTAACATTTCGGGTTACTATTGAGACATGGTTTGTATTCCCAGACATATTTGTTTATTTTTGTTATTTAACTTGACTTGATTTTCTTCTTTGATTAGTTTTTCCTTTAGTGTACTACCTCCTTTGGCTAATTTTCATTGTTGTTTTTTATTTCCTCTTCATGGAATATTTTTCCAAAGATGTTTTGTAGTGTCAGTTTTTTAGCTATAAATTCTTTCAACTTTTGTTTGTCATGAAAAGTTTTTATTTCATTTTCAAATCTAAAGCTTAATTTTGCTGGATACAAGATTCTTGGCACCTATTATCTTTCAGAGCTTGATATATGTTTTCCAGGATCATCTAACTTTCAGGGTCTGTGTTGAAAAATCTGCTGTTATCCTAATTGGTTTTCCCTTATACGTAAACTGATTCCTTTCTCTTGTGACTTTTAAAATTATCTCCTTATTCTATATGTTGGGCATTTTCATTATAATGTGTCTTGGTGTGGAACTGTTTTGATTTTGTACATTTGTCATCCTGTAGGCTTCTTGAATTTGGATTTCCAATTCATTCTTCATATTTGGAAAGTTTTTTGATTTTATTTCATTGAATATGTTGTTCATTCCTTTGGTTTGGACCTCTATGCCTTCCTCTATCCCAATAACTCTTAAATTTGGTCTTTTTATGCTATCCCATATTTCTTGAATGTTCTGCTTGTGGTTTCTTACCTTTATCACTGTGTGGTCTATGTTCTTTTCAAGATTATATATTTTGTCTTCATTTTGTGATGTCTTATCTTCCAAGTGATGCTTTCATTTGAGCTTTTAATTTTGTTTATGGTTTCTTTCATTTCAAGGATTTCTGTTTTTTTAAGCACCTCTATCTCCCTGTAGAGGTGATCTTTTGTTTCCTGTATTTGTTTATGTAGCTCCTTGTTGAAGTGATCTTTCACTGCCTGTGTTTGCTCTCTTATATCTTCCTTGAGTTCACAGAAGATTTTAACCATGTACGTCCTAAACTCCTTCTCTGTCATTTCTTCTGCTGTGGCTGCCAATGATTCTAATGATGTGGTGTCTTCATTTGTTTGGGGCACTGTCTTCCTTTGTCTTTTCATGTTGCTCGTGTGTCTTCCTTTCCGGCTCTGTGGGTATAGATTGTTATTATTTTTACCCTATAGATTTATAGTGCTCTTGTAGCATTCCAAGAATTCTCCTTCGTGGGGAAAGACAATGCTAACAGATCCCAATATTAACAATATACCCTCTATGAACAATTTGTTGTTTACAGTTTACATTTATGTTTACAGTTTAGTCTCAATGTACAGAAATGTTGGATTCAATTATTATCTAAACTATAATCAGTAGTTTTATAAAAAGGTTTACAATTTCTGTCGGTGGACAATAAACTGGGGGTGGGGTGTAGGATGATGTGCTAAGGAGGTAGGATGTGAGGATATAGAGTTAATATATCTTAGGAAATGTGAAGGAGAAATCTAATAAAGAGGGTTAGTAGCAAGAGGATAGACAGGAAGTAATTTAGGGTAGGCAAGTACGTGGGATGACAGTAGAGTACATAAAACAAACAGATATAAGTATTTAGAAAAATACAGATATTAAAACATTAAAATTTGGAGGGGGGAAGAAAAATGAAAGAAGAAAAAGGAAAAGAAAAAAAGGGAATATACAACATCTTATATTATATTATTCAGATGACTCAGTCCTCAAAGTCCTATTTCATGCAAAGTTCTTGGTTTCACATATGTTGGGATGTGAGGGCCGGAGGATAGAGGGGTAGAAGAGAAACAAACAAATAAACAAAAAAGCTCAAAGGAAGAAACCAGGGTTGAAGCTAGTTTTAGAGATCTGTATCTTTCCTGCTTTTCTTCTCATCCAGTAGGTGGGGTCATCTGTTGTAATCTGGTATCTCTGCCCTCCAGATGGTGGAAGTAACCAGGGTGGTCCTGGCACAGGGTGCCTGGGTGGGGGGAGTGGAACCCCCGAGTCTCTTCAGGGAGACTGCACCTCACAGGTCTCTTTTTGGAACCACTCGTATGACTTGAGCACCTGGTACTATCTCCCTCTCTTGGCCAGAGATTTCCCAGTTCCTGGTCTCTCTGCTAGGCTCCAAACTTTAGCCCCATCTCCCTCTGTCCTAGCAGATCCTGGAGGAAACTCTCACCTTGGGGCCCCCGGGGGTGGCTGTCTGGTTGCACTGCACACATGTGTTGGGTAGCTACTGTGTTGGGTTACCGCGGCTGGGGAGGGGGGATGGTTGGAAACCTGGTACCTGTCTGCTGGAGATCCAATCTGGGAACTGCCCCCACCTAATATGGTGAGAATGTTGAGCCAAGATGGCGGCAGTCTGCTCTCAGAGCTGGGGTGTTTGGTGAGGTGGGGGTAACTGGGCGATGGTGTTGTGCTGTGGGTAGGTAGCAGCTGAGTGACCTGCATGGGAGCTGAGTGAAATCTTGGCGATCTGCAGATGTGTTGATAGGTGATTCTGCTAAGATGCTCACTGAGCCTTGGGTGGGCTAGAACTTTGGGCTTTGGGTCCTGCTTGAACACCGGCATCCTACTCCAACACTGAGGCCCGGAGCTCTGCATGTGGTCACAGTGCTGGTGATTTCTGTGGAGAGCAGCTGTATATGGGTCGTCTAATATTCTCAGAGAAGATGCAGTATTCCAACTAGACGAGATCTGGATCAAAGAGCAACACAGAATGCTTTCTCCCTCTGGCCCGCCATCTTGAGAAATCCCCCATCTTTGCTTCTATCATAACTAGACTGAAGTCACAGTAGGCTCCTACAGGTGAAGTACAATGTGTGACTGAAGAGGAAGGTGCTGCACTCCAGAAGCACTACTTAGATTTTCTAACTTGTACTTTCCTAGACAGAAATCTGGGGAAAATATATGCAAATGGATATTAAGGGCATGGGATCATCATGGGAAGTATATAAAGTTGTATCAGGTTGAATTTAGTGGTATGGGTGCAGTAAGCAGAGATTAGCATGTAATGTTGCAGAATCTCAAGGAATTAGAAAGGATTTGGTCTTTGCTCATTGTCTGAAACATGGGCCAAACTGTGATCCAGTGAGTTAGAAATGTCAGAAGTGCCTTGGTTTAATGTAGAAGAAGGAATTCAAGGACTTTCAGTGATTGGAATGTTATAATGGATTTGTCATTTAAGACCTACTCACTCACCCTGGGATAGCCCAGAAGACATACCTTTTACCAAAATTGTGAGAAAAGTCTTAGCATCTCTGAAGAGCTCTGTTGTCACTCTTCTCTGAAGGCCACACCTTATAGTAGAAACTACAGCCATTAAATTAGGAAACCTAAATTCAATGTTTGCTAATCAGGTTTTTGTCAATGTGACAAACCTGAGGTAAAAAACTTAAAAGGAGGAAAAATTTATTTGGCACATGGTTTTATAAGTTTAAGTCTATGATCACTTGGCCCCATTAGTTTGGACTTGTAGTGAAACTGCACCATAGTCTGGAGACCAACCTTTAGCACATGGGCCTTTGAGGGAACATTTAACCATAACACAATGGGAATCACTGGGTTACAGGGTAGCCAGAGTACAGTGGCAGTAATCAGCCACTAAGGCAAGGTAAGTATGGTTATCATAATGGACAGCAGAATCAAAGCGGCAATCAAAATAGATTTACTTATAGAAACTTATGGCATTGGCTTTTGGTGTTCCTAGAAGTGAAAACTGATAGGAGGCCTATTAATTTCTTACTTGATTTGTATAAGCAGAAAGGTTCTAAGCCAAATGAACAAAAGTCTAACTTGAATTATAAGAACAGAGAATCATGGCCCCTCAGTCAATTTCCAGACTTCAGCCAGTTTATATGCCAGAAACACATGAATAGGAGGCTGTATCCCCTCGAGGGTACACTGCCAAAAATTTATACCACTAATCTTTCCCCAAAGAGACCTATGGTCTTTTCCAGGGAACTGTGCATTGGAGGAAAAGAATAAAAATACCTTTTGGGTATTATTAGACATTTGTTTTGAATTGACCCTGATTCCAGGAGACCCCAAATGTCACTGCATTCCACCAGTTAGAGCAAGGGATTAATGGAGGTCACTTATCAAAGGAGTTTTTGCTCAGGTCTACCTCATAATTGGCCCAATGGGTCCCCAACTCACCCTGTGGTTATTTCTCCAGTTCTGAAATGCACATTGGGATGGGTATACTCAAGCAGCTGGTAGAATCCTCAAACTGGTTCCCTGACCTCTAGAGTGAGGCTATTATGATGGGAAAGGCTAAGTGAAGGTCACTAGAATTGTCTCTCTCTAGGAAAATAGTAAACACAGAGCAATATTGTATTCCTAAGGAATAGCAGATATTACTGTAACCATCTAGGATATGAAAGATGCAAGGGTGGGTATTTCTACCATATCCTCATATAACTCTCTGATTTGGTCTGTAAAGAAGAAAGATGGAGAATGACATCTTAGGAAAGCTTAATTAGGAGGTGGTACCTATTGCATTGGTCTTGCCATGTTCCCTACTATCCTGAAATACAACTAGTTTTATTGAAGTGGTCTTTTGAAAACTCAGTTATAACAACAGTTAGGTGGGAATGCCTTGTGGGGTAGGGCAAATTTCTCTAGTATATACTTTGAATCAGTGTCCAATATATGGAATCATTTTTTTCATAGGCAGGGTTCAAGTGATGAAAATGGGAGTGGTACCACTCATTATTAGTAGGGACCTTTTAGAAAAAATTCTGCTTCTTGTTCCTGCAAGCTTATACTCTCTTGACCTAAAGAACATAGTTTTAAAGGGAGGAATGCTTACCATGTTACCAAGCCCCTTATGAACCCATCCTGTTTCATATCATGTGTCTCACCATCTATTTCCCTTTTTTTCCCCCTCAAGCTCCCCTGTGTGATCAGCACATGTACTGATGCCTGATCTATGTCAGATATGTGAGGTAAAACAGGTGTGAGCTGGTTTGGATGCCATCTTGACCTGTGTTTGCCCTCCAAGCTTCATTTTAATGCATTTCCATAGTAACTCTCCCACCTGTTAGTGGCATGACTGTTTACTAGTTCAGCAATCCCAAGAACTGGCAAAATGTGGTCAGTTATGTGGAGGAGGGGTGTGGGGAGACAGAGTTCCTGGAGGCAAAAGTGGTCTTTCCTGGAAATGATGAATGTTCCCCCATTTATCTGTCCCCTGGTCCCTTCCTACCTTCCAAATCTATATAATTTCATTCTTTTTCTTGCTTGGATTGAGTTGGAAAATTCTGTGGCAGAAAAGACTCCTGTTCCCCCCTTGACTGGCCATTGAACAAAGACTTTCATTCTGTTTAATTGTTCTCCAGTGTCATTACTGGCTCTGCTCTGGGGAAAAAGAACCCAAGAGTTGGAGAAATAATGAGTGACACCCAGAGGCACAAAGATAATTCTATCGAATTGGAAGTTAAGAGAGCCACCTGTCCACTTTGGGCTCCTCATGGCCTTGAATCAACAGGCAAAAGAGGAAGTTACTTTGGGGTGACAGATCCTGACAACCAAGGGAGAATTGGACTATTCTTCCACAATGGAGGGAACTAAGAGTGTCTGGAATAGAGGAGATACCTTAGGGCTTCTCCTAATATTCATGTCCTGTGATTAAGGTCAATGGGAAACTACCATAACTTGACTCAGGCAGAACTACTAATGACCCAGATAGATACATTAGGAATGAAGGTTTGAGTCACCCCACCAGAAAATGAACCACAACTAGCTGAGATGTTTCCCAAAGGCAAACAAATACAGAATGTGTAGTGAACAACAGTAGTTATAAATACCAGTTATGGACACATGGCCAGTAACAGAAACGAGGACTGTAATCGTCCTGAATAGTTCCTCCTTACTTTGTTATGACTATGTGGGTGTATGTGTATGTAATCTTTGTTTTTTTCCCTCTCTTATTTCCTTATCATGTAGCATAAGCTGTGCTGACTCTATATCAGTATTTAATTATTGTTAACTTTCCATCAAAGAACTTAAGTTCTATAATTACAGGGAGAAGAGTAAACATTCAAGGAACTGAACTGCTAGAGAAGCAGTTAGTGTCTTTTTAGTTGTATGTAAGATATTGTATCATGTAAGGTAGAATTTTGACTTTGTTGTGTTTGAGTTTCAGTTTGATTTAAGGAGATGCATATGAGTGCCAGGTTGGCATAGAATGGACTTGTCGTGGCTAATTTTATGGGACAATTTGACTGGACTGTGGTTCCCAGGCATCTGATAAAAAATTATTCTGGGTGTTTTTTGTGAGGATTTTTTTTGGGGGGGTACCAGCAATTGAACTCAGGGGCACTCAGCTACCGAGTCACATCCTCAGCCCTATTTTGTATTTTATTTAGAGACAGGATTTCATTAAGTTGCTTAGCACCTTGCTTTTACTGAAACTGGCTTTGAACTCTTGATCCTCCTGCCTCAGGCTCCTGAGCCACTGGGATTAGAGGTGTGCGGCACCTGGCATAAGGATTTTTTTGTATGAGGTTAATATTTGAATCACTAACTGAGCAAAGCTGGTAGCCTTCAATACCTTCAATAAAGTTGTCAATCTTCATCCAACCCAAATGAAGACCCAAATAGAACAAAAAGGCTGATCCTCTTTTAAGTAAGGGAGTTCTTCTTGCCAGATAGCCTCTAAATTGGAACATTGGCTTTTATTTTTTTCTGCCTACAAACTGAAACTGAAATATTGACTCTTTTTGGGTCTCAAATATACAATCTTCAGAGTGGAACTTCCTGTATCTCCACCTTGCCAACTCACTCTGTCAATTTTGGCATGTGCAAATCTATAATCATGTGAGCCAATTACTTTATGCACATATACTATTGGTTCTGTTTCTCCAGACAACCCTGGGTATGACAGTAACACATTGAATGGATACTTTACTCATCTCCTACTATGATGAAAAATATCCAATTTGCCAAGAAGATACCTGAAATACTTTATTATAATCAAGATAAATGTTTTATAAGATATTTAAAGAAAAGAAAAAAGAACAACAATCAGAAGGAAGCACAATTTCCATATATTAGAATCAATAGTTACATTAATTTATAATAAAATGTAAGAAAAATATGGGGCAAATATAGTAGTCAGGACATAAAGATTTGGATGTGATATATTCTCTCCTAGTTTCAGTTTTTTATATGTGCTGTCTTTATAATGGATTAGAGATATATTATGTTGCTTTTCGGATATAAACCAGTATGTTAGCATGTAAGGACAAAGTTTTTTTTTCCCCTTTAGGAATGAAAGTGACCTAATATAACCTCTATTTGTCCCTCTATCACTATATCAATATGTAATATATATTATTGCATTTTAGTATTACACATTTCAGTACAACTTACATATTCTTGCAGTACATGTAAGGTTAAATTAACAGAGATAAAACTTTATAGAGAACACCTTTTAGTTTTGGGAAAAAGGCATTTTAAATTAATTTTGGGTGGACTTGCCCTAGTGCAATAATTATAATTAATAAATATCTATTTCTTTTTCAGTGTTCAGACAGAATTCATGGCATGTGATTAAGTGGCATGAGGTAAGAATGTGTTTAACTTTAAACTTAGCAATAAATTACTACCTTGTATTTAAAATTACAAGATCTTGAATTTAAAATTCACAGATCTTTATCTGTGAAGCACATCTTCAAGAACCATATTATCCCCAATTTATAGGTGAGAAAATAGAGGACCATAGAGAATAAGTATCTTGCTCAGGTCCCACAGCTAATAAGTGGAGAAAATGGAACTTGAACTCAAGTCTGTCTAGTTGGAAGTCAAACACTTTCTAATGTATCTTGGCATTATCTGTGTCATTGCATGGAATATTTAAAGCTAATACTTTAAAACTATTGTGTGTAGGACAAGTCAGATTTTATATGGTAAGTATCTCAGGGAATGCTATGCTATGAATATTTGTCCTGCCATAATAAAATACCTAGATTTGGTGGACTGTAAATAATAAAAAAAATAATTTCTCTCAGTTCTGGAGTCTGGAAGTCTAAGATCAAGGTACTGGCAGTGTCTGGTAAGGGCCCGCTTCCCCACATATGTCTAGCCACCTCCTTATATAGTGGAGGGAGTGAAACAGCTCGTGAGGCCTCCTTCATAGAGCACTAATCCAATCATGAAGGATTCACCTTTGTGGTGTAATCCCCTCCCAAAGGCCCTGCCTTTTAATGCATTCACATTGGGGATTAGAGTCTCAGCATAATAAATTATGGCAGACACAAACATTCAAATCATAGCAAGATCCAAGTTAAAGGCATACTGACTGTTTTGGAGGCCAGATGTTGATTTTGTCCTCATTGGTAATTTGTTGATGACCGATGTAAAAGTCTTTGGATAGCAAACTTTAAGAATGTTTTGATTTTTAAAGTATCATCAACATTTCTTTCCTTGAGTGAGGTAAAACAGGTAACCCAATAATGACTGAATTTTGTTCCTCTCATTGGGACTCAGAGAAATAAGCCACTGAAAGGTCACACTCCATTTCTAGGGATAGTCTTAGTAGAGCTGGATAGTGAATGGCAGTCTGATTCCTGCGAACAGGAAGCTAGTGAGGCTGCAGGGTGGGCTTCCTGCTGAGCAAAAGGTGACTTCTATGGTCTGGCTGTGGTTTGTCTCCTAAAGAATCATTTTCTGGAAGCTTATTTCCTAGAGCACTAGTGTTAAGGAAAAGAGGAGGCTGGGCCTAATAGAAAAGGGTTGGGTCATTAGGGACTTGGAAGGGATTAATGTAGTTCTTGTGAGATCCTGGTTATTTCATGTGAGAGTGACTTGTTACAAAAGAGTAAGCCTGGCTCCTCAAGCCCTCTGCCTTACTGTCTTAACATGTGATCTCTTCCACATATTCTTGACATGATGCTATCTTTTGTATTTTGATGTAGCCAGTAGGCCCTCATCAGAACTGAGCAGATACTGGCATCATGCTCTTGAATCTCTCTAGGACTGTGACTAAATAAACCTTTTTTTAATAAAGTATCCAGCCTCAGGTATTTTGTCATAGCAATATAAAATGGACTAAGACAATGAGGATACAGTTGAGATCTAATTTATCCCCAATGTCTTGCACTGGCACGTCAAGTCAAGCAGCCAAAGCCAGGAACTCAGAATTCTTGTTCCTCTGAATACTTTCTATACCATCTGCATGGTGCCATAATCAAGCGAAGCACTTTAAACATGAGGTGTTTAAAAAAGGAAGAGGTAATTAACCTGGTTACTGTGGACAAAGAAGAAAAAAGTTTGTAAGAGTTGTGATGCTAATGACTTTCAACAGGTCTGCTGTCATGTCCTAGGGTACATATTTTTCTACATAGATATTGTTTTTGTGGGAAAATCTAGTTTTAATTGCAACTTGTCTCATTTCAGTATTTTTTAGACCTTGTAAGCTGTTTATGTTATAAATACTATATTATTCACTGCAATGTGAAATTTATATATGATATGGATGTTTTATTATTTTTTTTAATATAAATATATTTTATTTAGAACCCATTTTATGATCAATGGATGTTTTATTGTTGATCTTTATTTTTCCTATAAGGTTGAACTTGTCCCCTAAATTTTAAAGACACAATGTAGCTTTTAAGGCTTTCCTCACTTGAACCTCCACATCTGCAGGTTTCACTTCCAAAGATTCAACCAGCCATAGATGGAAAATATTCTAAAAGAAAATTTCATCTATTCTGAATATGTCACTTTTCTAAACAATGTCATGTAACAACCATTTCCATAACATTACATTGTATAATATATTATAAATCATCTAGTGATGATATAAAGTCTATGGGAGGATGTGCATAGGTTCTTTGCAAATACCCTACAATTTATATAAGAGATTTTCTCTGCTGTCATAGAACAGCTGAGGAAAGCAGGCCATAAGCAAGGCATTACAGTGTGATTTGGTATGAATACCACATCATTGTAGAGACAGTATCTCTTTCCTTTTGTATCTCTTTTAACATTTCATTGTAGAGCAAGATTGGTCAACTGCAGCACTACTCACAATCGACACTGGATCATTCTTTGTGGTGGGGCTTCCTGGGCATTGTGGAATGTTTAACAACATCCCTGGCCTCTATTCACTAGATACTAGTAGCTTCATCTCCCTTACTCCCACAGTTGTGACAATAAAAATAGTCTCCAGCCATTGCCAACTGTCTCCAGTTTGACGGGGATGGGGGTGGTGGTGGTGCAGGGGGGCAGACTCACCCTTGGTTAAGAACAACTGTTTTAGATGAATGGATTCATTAGTAAATAAAATTGTTCTAATGTAGCCAAAATTTATTAGGATGACTAAATGAGTCTTACATTGTACTTTTTCTTGAGGACATTTAACATATTTTATGTGTGCTTTTAAATTTCACCCTCCCCTCTTCTCTCTCCTGGCTTAAAAAGGTAAATGTGGGTGACATTATGAAGACTTTGAATGAGGAGTTCCTTCCTGCAGACATGATCCTGATTTCTTCCAGGTTAGTTCTGTTAAAGGCATTTAAGGAACTGTTATTCTGAATTGTAAATTTTAAGAAAACAAGGGCAGAGGATACTTTCCCCTACTTTATTCTTTTAACCTTATGATAAACCAGTGGCATCAAACTTTTTCTGGAAAGGAACATATAATAAACATGTTCAGCTTTGTGGGCCACACAGTCTCTTGAATCTCCCTTTGTAACATCAGGCAATGTTGTAACATAGGCGATGTAAACCACCAGGTTTACAATAGAACCTATTTATAAAAATAGTCAGGGGCTACGTGTAGACTGTGCATCATATTTTGTTCACCCATGATTGATAATTTATTTACCTTTAATTTCCCTGAATATATTTTCTTCTATTCTACTGCTTAGATTGATTTCATCCCTTCTATAATTTCTATGGACATTTGACTAAACTAAAAAAAAAAGTCATGTTGACTTATTTCAGTATCATGGCAATTGTGAGGTATTCTCTTTCTAAAAGCATGCTGCCTCACATAGAAATTAAGTTATTTACTCAGGATCACTGTGTGGGTTTGTGTTAAGCCCAAGTTTTAAAACAGTGTCTACTCCTTTTATAGAACTATACTGCTTTATTTGGCAGCTGTTTGGGAGGAAACTTTAGAAAGACACTCCTTTCCATTTGGTCCTATTTTACTAGCTCCATGTTTTCTCCTGTGGTGGATCCCCTGGGGAATCCAGGTGCCCATCCCTCATGTACATAGTAAGACTATGTGGTGGACTGGGTGACTGTGGGTGAGAGTAACCACAGTAATGAACACGGCCACATTTAACATGTTTGGCAGGCTGGGATCCTCAGAATAAGTCACAATCATCTCAAAGGGATCCAAAAAATGTTTCCAACCTTCTGAATACACATTATCTTGGAGCATGAAATTCTTGAGAAGAGAGATTAATTCTGGATCCATTCGCTAAACTTCTAGAAAACCAGTTAATGCCTACACAAACTCTTCTTGCTGTCAGTTGCACTTTGTTCTTTTGCAAACAATGCGTTAACAAAGTTGAGAAAGTAATTTAACTGTTACTGATGTCTGTTTCCCACTTGGATTTGTCTCAGAGAATGGGGTTGATCCAGGAGGCCACAAGAGGGTTTGTTTTTATTTCATCTATGTCAGTTTTGTTTTTTTTTTTAATTTTTTTTTTATTGTTGGTTGTTCAAAACATTACATAGTTCTTGATATATCATCTTTCACACTTTGCTTCAAGTGGGTTATGAACTCCCATTTTTAGCCCATATACAGATTGCAGAATCACATCAATTACACATCCATTGATTTACATATTGCCATACTAGTGACTGTCGTGTTCTGCTACCTTTCCTATCCTCTACTATCCCCCCTCCCCTCCCCTCCCC
>NW_025999942.1:610398-667055 GCF_001458135.2 Marmota marmota marmota
CCGGTTCGCTATTTCATGAAGGCTTGGCGAGAGACCTCTTCCTAGAGTCCCTGCACCTCTCCTGCTGCGCTGCGCCTCGGAGGCTATCCGCCCTGACGCGGGGGCCGCGTGCAGGCAGCCGACAGTTGCCGAGTCGCGCGCGGGCAGCGGCTGGCGGGTCTGGACCTCTGCGCTGCGTGGCGGAGATTCACTCGTCTAGGGCAAACTGTTACCTCCAAAAATCCTTCCAATTCCGGGCCGGTCTCTCTTTAGTGGAATTTTGCTAGGAGTTTCTCAGCAGGTCGAATCTAAGCGTATCCATGCGTCTCTCTGACCCCGTTGTTGAGGAGGTACTGAAAGCACTGCCTCCCCACTCGCCACCATGTTGGATCCCCTGATGTCAGTTTTTTTTGGTGTGACTTCCTTTGCTTCTTTGCTCTGGATAAAGTACTGATGAATAATGAATCAATATTTTTTGGGGAGCAGGGAAAGGCAAGACTAAAATCATTACTCCTCAATTTTTTCCTCCCTCCCTGGTACTTTTGTATGTCACATTTCCTAAATGATTCTTCTGATCCTATTAAAACAACAAAGACACACAATCGCCTAAATATTATTTGAGGTGGCAGAAAAGTAAGAAAAACAGAGACCCAGAAAGAACTGAAATACTAAAACCTCTCAAGAGCAATCCTGTGTCAATATAGGCTTTTCCCTTAAGGATTCTGCCAGACCCTGAATACCTTGAACTACAATTTTGTGGAGCCTAGGGAATAGGAGAGACAAGGAACAGAATTCGGGGAATCTTCCATGAGGAGATTCTGACAGGTGATTCCCTAACTAGGAAGAGGATTTTTAACACGGGTGAGCTCTAGTGAGGTCAAGTTAACTCAAGCCTTTCTGGTGGGTCTTTCAGAGAGCCATCAAACTGAACAAATAATGGCTTTTTGGAAGTGAGACTCTGAAAGAGCTCCAGTCTGTTTTAATCCCTCAGTACCAGGAATGTGAGTCATTGTTCTTCAAGTTACCATTGAGCTAGAAATCAGGTGATGGGACTTGGGCAAGTCAAAACATCACAAAGTTCCTTTTCACTTATTTATTTTTTAGCCAAGATTTAGCAATCTTTCTTGTATAAAATATTTCTGGCTTGCTTTAAGCCTTTGGCTGCTTTTTCAGAGTTCTGAAAAGGTTAATTCTGAAAAATTTTTGCCAGTTTTTAAACTTTTTGTGCAGAGGACAGGGACTTTAGAGGTTTTTACTCTGTCACATCTCTGGTATCCTTAAGGAAGCTACATTTTTAATGTTAGACTGTATTATTAATTATTTTGGGGGGTCATCAGTCACCCTTATTCATATCCAGAGGTTACATTCCAAGACATGCAATGGGTGCCTGAAACTTCAGATAGTACTGAACCCTATTTGTACTGTTATTTTTCTATACATATATACCTAAGGCAAAATTTAATTCTATAAATTAGGCCCAGCAGAAGATTAACAACTATAACTAATAATAAAATAGGGCAATAATAAAAATAAGCCATAATAAAAATTATGTGAATGTGGTCTCTCTTCCAAAAGATCTTGTACATCACCTCTCATGATGATGTGGTAAGATGCAGTGCCTGCATGATGAGATGAAGTTAGGTGAGTGATGTAGGCGTTGTGACATAGCATTAGGTTTTGTAAGGATTACTTGACCACAGACACAGCAATACTGTGACAGTTGATCTAATAAGCTAAATGGCTATTAATGGTTGAGTAGTGTATACAGTGTGGATGTGCTGGACAAAGGGCTGATTCACATCCCAGACAAGACTGAGCAGGATGGAGAAGGTGGGGCAGTGGTTTTATCATGTTTCTCAGAACAGTGACAGTTTACTTTTTGAATAGTTTATTTCTGAAATTTTTCATTTAATATCTTGAGATTGCAGGAAACTGAAACCACAGAAAGCAAACCACAGATAAGGGAGAAGCTACCGTAATGGTCTTGGCTAGTTAAACCAGCACAGTTTATTTTAAAACTGATATTTGAATGAGATACAACAAAAGATGATATATTCAGATTCTAAGACTTAATATTAACTTAAGTGGAACATTTTTGTTATTCTTTGTGGCTTTTCCTTCAAAATTATTAGTTTTCAAAAGTTGAGTTGGCATGGAACATGGGATAAAATATGGCAAGGCAGATGTCTGTTAGTTCAAAGCCTTGGTTTCCTGGCTGTGGAGGTTAAATAGTAACAAGCCTTAAATGTAATTTTAGTCTCAACACTCCCAAATCTGTACATACTTGTCTGGAAAATGTAACTTCATTCTAAAGGTCATCAAGCTTGAGTCTTTGGGAATTGTGATGGACTCATTTTAGAAAATGACAGAATTTTAGATTTGACCTCAGATATGACTGTTCTGAACTATATAACATTTGTTCATCCTCAGCAATTTCTCTTTGTGAGGTTAAAGAGCAGTCATGAAAGACTGTAAGGATAAGATCTTTTATACTGAGCCATTCTACAAGATGAATTGCAGGCTGGTGGGAGCAGTCTGCTAATATTTTCTGGAAACAGCTACTTGTAGTTCTTTCAGTGGGTAAAATTTCATAACTTTCAATTACTACGAAAACAATTTAATGAAGAGACATTAATTCAGTAACATTTGTTTTACTTTTCTTAGTGAACCTCAGTCAATGTGTTATGTTGCAACAGCCAATCTGGGTGGAGAAACAAATCTAAAGATACGGCAGGTAAAGGCACTTTTTCTTAACTAATTTTATATCTGAGCCCACAATGTCATGTTTTGCCAGTAGATGTTGTCTTTTCCACAAAGAAAACACTCTCACCACTACTGAGTGGATGCAATTTATCCACATCAGGTTATTCAAAGGATTTTTAATCATTATTAGCATTATTACTAACTATAGTGTATTAGTATTAGTCATACTATTGTTATCAGGAATCTACATGGATGTGTATTGTTGTTAGGAAAAAAGTATGTGCTATGAAATTCATATGCATATTGCTTTGAACTATTTCTATTAGTACTTTGGTGATAAAACTAACGTGTGGCTAACTATGGTAAGTAGATTAAAGTAGGGTTTAAGAGCTTGTATTCTTGCATACCACTCTTTTAAAAAGCATCTTCATAGAAACATGATTATGAATGTAAGGAGATGGTTTTACAATTAATTTGTCATGGGAAAAAGACATTAAATTTTAAGCCAACTCATTCTCTGTTCTATTTGTTTAGTAAGGAAGCTGTTGGTCTTACATTTGTCTGTTCACATGTTTGTGTGCTAATTTTTTGGGAAAATTTAATTAAAAATGGAAAAAATAGAAATTAAAGTAATACATCATTTTTGTAAAAAATAATAAAAACAATACAGAAATGTATGTAGTCTATTCAACCCTCTTCCCTGTTTAAATTCCACTTTTATTTCCAATGGTAATCATTAATAATAGTTTAGTGATACTTTCTAGATTTTAAAAGTTTCAATTATGAGCTTTTGTTTCTGGGAAGGTGAAGTATATATACCTTTGCTGTTAAGTACAAATAACAATATTGGGCTTTATATTGAAAACAAACCTAAGATGACTCTGAAAGGCTGGGGGAAGGTGGCGATAGAGAACAACATGGTGGTGGGGTTCTTGGATTTTTCTTTTACTTTATAAATCTCAGGCTTGTAACTGAAGAACAATGAACACAGACAATAAACAAACAAACAAACAAATCCTTAGCAAAAGCCTGCTATTTCTAGTCAAAAGACCAGGAAAGGGACAGCCTACCAAGATAGAATCTTGATATCTGGACTATAATGAAGCAGCCCAATTTCCCCATGAGAGTGGGATCCAAGAAGCCAAATAGGAAGCCATGACTTTCATTCCCCTTGGTGGTAATGAGGGCCTTCCTGATTTTTAGTGGAAGTGGAGAGAAAGACCAAGTGGACAGCAATAACAAGGCACTCCAAACCCTTCAAGTCAGGGAGGTGACAGAGAAGGCATGCATGAGTCTTGACTGGCTATAATGGAAAGGCCCCCTTCACCTATCAACAGAGGCCAGTACTTTCTCTTCCACTTTGTAATATTGAGGCTGTACCTGTTTCATGTGCTGGAGTAGTGTCAAGCAAAGATAACCAAAACAGGTTTAAGTAAGTTCCAGAGTTGTATTATATCATATCCTAAATTTCCAGGTTATTATTTTTAAAAATCACCATTGTACCTCAAACCAGGAAGTTCTGAAACTGAATAGGAAAAAAAGATGCCAACATCAAGACAATGGATGTATTAAAATTATCTGATAGAGAGTTTAAATCATCCATCATAAAAAGTTTTAATGAGTGATTACAAACATGCTTGAAACAAATAAAAACATAAAAACTCTCCAGCTAAGAAACAAATTCTCAGCAAAGAAATAGAAGGTTTAAAGAACCAAATGGAAATCTTAGAAATTAGAAATACAATAACTAAAATTAAAAACAAACCGTAAGAGATGGGCTTAACAGCAGAATGGAAGGAATAGAAGAAAGAATCAGTAAACTGAAAGATAAAACAATAGACATTACCCAATTTGAGCAGCAGAGAAAAAATACACTGCATAAAGTAAGCATGGCTTCAGGGGCTTCTGGGAATTTAATTAAACAGCTAACTCTCATGTCACCAGAGCCTTGGAAGGAGGCGGAAAAAATGAATGGGCAGAAAATTTTGCCAAAAATTTTGCCCAAAGATACAAACTACAGATTAAATAAGTTTACTGAACCAAAAAAGGCCCAAATGAATCTACATCAAAACACATTATAGTCAAACTTCTGAAAACAAAGAAAAATCTTGAAAGTAGTGAGGGAAAAATGACACTTTACCTCTACAGGAAAGACAGTTTGATTAACAGCAGGTTTCTCACTAGAAAACCATCGAGACTGGAAGACAGTGGCACACATTTTTCAAGGCTTAAAGAGAAATGTCATCCCAGAATTATAGCCAGCAGAAGTATCTTTAAAGAACGGGGGAGAGACTGGAGGGAAGCTAAAACCTTTTCAAATGAAGAGAAACTAAGATCTCTTTTAAAATAATGGTTAAAGAAAGATTTCAATTTAAAAACAATTTAAAGGAAGGTAAACAATTTAAAAAGTAACATAAGCATGGAATAAGGAAGAAAGAAAATCGCAAGTAAAAATAAGGTTAAATGTAATTGGCTTTATTTTTCTTGACTTTTCTAAATTGTTTGATAAATGAATGAAAAATTATAAAACTGATGTTCTAAATATATTTATGATATGTACCATACTGGGATAAAGTAAAAGGTTGTAAAAGGAAGCAAAACTTTTATGTTTTATTCATACTTGTAAAATTATGATACAAATAGACTTTGAGAAGTTATATGTAAATTATGTGATATTTAAAAAAATCACTAAAAGAACTATATGAAAAGATACACTAAAAATGCTATTTAAAAATCAAAATGGAATTCTAAAAACATTCAAGTAACACATAGGAAGTAAAGAAAAACAGAAAAGTAAAAAATGGAGGAAACAAAAAATCAATAAGTATATTAAATGTAAATCATCTAATTAACCAATTAATCAACTAATTAATCTAATTAAAAGACACAGGCTAGCATAGTGGACAATGGTATGTTGTCTATGAGAAATCACTTTAAATATAATGGAATAGGCAGTTTAAGAGCAAAATAATGGAAAAAATATATAAAGCAAAATTTGATAGAAATCAGGAATGACTATATTCATATCAGATAAGGTAGTTTTTCTGATAAAAGAAAATTACCAGAGAAGTTCATTATATAACGATAAATGGATCACCCCACAAATAATACATATGATTCTAATTTTTATGCATCAGAAATACAAAGTTGTGGGCTGAGGTTGTGGCTCATCAATAGAGCACTCGCCTAGCATACATGAGGCACATAAAAATAAATAAATAAATAAAGGTTTGTGTCCAATTACAACTAAAAAAAATTTAACAAAATATAAAGTTGTAAAATGTGTGAGGCTAAACATTAATAAAAATTAAGATAATTATATAAGTCCACAATTGTAGATTTCAATAACTCTCTTTCTCATCAACTGACAGAAAAAAAGAGAATCCTTGATTATATACAAGAACTCAACACCATAAAGTAAAAAGATCTACTGATAATTATGAAACAGTCACTAACAGAGTGTTTTAGAAATATACCCAACAACAGAAGGATATATGTTATTTTCAGGTGGCCAAGAAACACCAAAATAGACAATATTTGAGTCATAAATATCATAAGACAAAAATAATTAAAATCATACAGACTGTGTTTTCCAACCACAATGAGTAAAATTAAAAATCAGTAACAGAACAATAACAGGAAAATCTACAAATGCTTGAAATATAAAGATCTCATTTCAATAAATACCTAAATCAATAAATGTAATTCATTGCATAAATAGAATCAAAGACAAAAAAATCACTTGATCATCTCAATAGATGTAGAAGACCTTTGGTAACATTCAGGACCCATTCATGTTATTAAAAAACCACTGAAGAAACTAGGGAGGGAAGGAATGTATCTCAACGTCATAAAGGCTATACATGACAAACCCAAAGCCAACATCATACTGAAATTATTTCCTTATAAAATCAGGAATAAAAAAAGGATGTCCACTCTCAGTACTTCTATTCAATGTAGTTCTTGAAATTCTAGCTAGAGAAGAGAAGGAAATTAAAAAGACACAAATAGAAAAGAAGAAGTCAAACTATCTCTTTTTGTTAATGACACGATTCTATACCATAAGGACTCAGAAAAAAAACAACAGAAGACTTCAAGATCTGAGAAACAAGTCAACAAAGTAGCACAATACAATATCAACATACAAAATTTAATAGCTTTCTTCTACTCCAATAAAAATCTTCCAAACTACCTCATTCATAATAACCTAAAAAAAGAAAGAAAGAAAGAAAAGCAAAAAAGCTTAGGAATAAGTCTAACTGAGCTAAAAGACCTCTACAATGAAAACTATAGAACACTGAAGAAAAATAGATCTTAGAAGATGGAAAGACTTATCGTGTTCACATGTTCATGAATAGGTATTAACAAAAGCAATCTACAGATTTAATGCAATCTCCATCAAAATACCAATGATATTCTTCACAGTACTAGAAAAATTCTAAAATTTATATGGAAAAATAAAAGATCCAGAATAATCAAAACAATCCTGTGTAACAAAAGTGAGACTGAAGGCATCAGAATACCTGATCTCACATTATACTACAGAGCCATGGTAACCAAAACAGCATGGTATTGGTATCAAAACAGACATGAAGACCAATGGAATAGAGTGGAAGACACAGAGACAAATCCACTTAGAAACTGTCATCTAATGTCTCGACCCCTCGCCGGCAAGGGAAAACACGACACAGGATTCTTCTTTCAGCAGTTTATTCAGGCCTTGATTCAAGTATCATCTTCTAGTGACCCGCCGCCGAGCGCCCAAGCACAGCCTAATAAAGCCTCCAGCATACCAATCTTAAGCTGCCACGTGGACCTTTCTCATAGGGTGGTAAGGGATTGCGTGCCAATTCTCCATATTAGGAGTTGTTTATCACAGGCCACAGTGGAAGCCGGCGCCATCTTCTAATGGCGGCCATGGTCTAATTAGAACGGCTCACCACAATCTAATACTTGATAATCTTTTTAAGAAATGATGCCAGGAAAACTGGATGGATATCCACATGTAGGAGAATGAAACTAGATTCCCACCTCTTACCCTGTTCAAAAATCAATTCAAAGTGGATCCAAGACCTAGGAATTAGGCCAGAAACAGTGAAAATCCTAGAAGAAAACACAGAGTCAACACTCCCCATACTGGCACAGGAACCAACTTCTTATTTATTTTAGTTTTTATTTGTTCTTTTTAGATATTCAAGAGAGTAGAGTGTATTTTGACAAATTATACATATATGGAGTATAACTTCTCATTCTGTGGTTGTAAGGAGCTGACTTCTTTAATAAGACACCTAAAACTCAAGAAACAAACAAAAAAAATCAATAAGTGGGATGGCATTAAGTTAAAAAGCTTCTGAACAGTCAAGAAAACAGAAGTGTGAAGAGATCCTACAGAATGGGACCAAAATCTTTGCCAGCTACTCCTTTGACAGGGGACTAATAACTGGGATATATGTAGATATAAGTAGATCTATATCTATCTATTTATTTATATCTCCAAGTTGGACATGATGGCACATGCTGTAATCCCAGTGACTCAGGAGACTGAAGCAGGAAAATCACAAGTTCAAGGCCAGCTTCAGTAAATTAGGAAGGCCCTAAGAACTTACTGAGAACCTATCTCAAAATAACAAAATAACAAAATAAATAAATAAATAGAACTTCAATTCTATGGTCTGGGGGTGGGTTCTTAAAAAACTTAGCTCCAAAAACCAAAACAAAACAAAAACACCACACCACCAATAAATGAGCAAAAAATTTTAAAGAGATATTTTTCAAAAGAAGAAACACAAATGACCAACATTTCCTGCCCACATCCCGCATAGGTAATGGGAATGGAGTTCCTCTTGGTGGAATGGGCTGCCTGCGGAATAAAAGCTAAGAAAGGTAGGGCAGTGAAAAAAACAATGGACACAGAAAGTAATTTTAAAAGCAGGACAGGCCAGCTGATATCTTACAGATTGCTCTTGCACACTAAAAAGAGCAAAATGGAGCTTGCGCTTGCTTTATTTATATCGGGGGAACATCAAAGGTTTTCCATGAAGTGTTGTTTGCCAAATAAGGTAGGAGGTGGGCTGTGAATATCTACTCTAGTGAATATCTAGAAGGAACAAATAAAAACTAAAATAAATAAGAAGTTGGCTCCTGTGCCAGTATGGGGAGTGTTGACTATGTGTTTTCTTCTAGGAATTTCACTGTTTCTGGCCTAATTCCTAGGTCTTGGATCCACTTTGAATTGATTTTTGAACAGGGTGAGAGGTGGGAATCTAGTTATGCCCAACTCTGGAACTATGAGATTGGTCTTCCTAGTAGAATGGAGATAGAGGTCATGTGCCTTGGGCAACAATCCATTGCACACGGGTGAGGAGCCCGGATAGTTCCCAAGGAAGAACCCAAATCTCCATGGCTCCATAAGAAGTGAAGACCCTCAAGTAATTCACAGATGCCTAAGTTCAGCTTCCTTAGCAATCAGGGAGATGCAAATCAAAACTATACTAAGATTTCATTTTACCCAGTTAGAATAGCAATCATCAAGAATATGAATGATGATGATGATAATTGCTGGTGAAATGTGGGGGGAAAATATACTCTTATACATTGTTGGTGGATCTGCAAATTAGTACAACCACTTTGGAAAGCAGATTCCTAAAATAAAACAAAACAAAACAAAAAGCCATATGACCTAGCTATCTCACTCTTTAGTATTTATCTGAAAGAATTAAAATCAGCATACTATAGTGATACAATCACTTCTAGGTTTATGGCAGCACAATCCACAATAATGAAGTTATGAAACCAGCCCAGATGCCCATTGATAGATGAATGGGTAAAGAAAATGTAGTAATATACACAATAGACTTTTACTCATTTAAAAAGAAAAATGAAATTGTGGCATTTGCTGGTAAATAGATAGAAGTGGAAAATATTGTGCTAAGTGAAACGTCAGTCCCAGAAAGTCAAGGGTTGCATGTTTTCTCTTAGCTGTGGAAGCTAGAGAGAAAAAAGGAATAAAATGAGTTTTCATGAAAATAGAAGGAAGATCAGTAGAGTAGGAGTGGAGACCAAGGCAAAGGACAGAAGGGAAGGAAAAAAGGAAGAACTGGGGAATGAAGCTGACCAAATTATCCTATGTGCTTGTATGAATATATCCCAATGCATTCCAATTTTTTATAAAACTATAATGCACCAATTTAAAAAATAAATAGAAGGAAAACAAATAAAGTAGAAGGAGATCAGGGGAAATGAAGAGAGGGGAGAGAAAGAAGATTTACTGGGGATTGAAAGAGCAAACGATGCCATATGCATTTATAAATATATCAGATATGAACTCTATTGTTTTTTATAACTATAATGCCATAATAAATTTTTTAAAAATTGTTTAAAAATCCAAGCATGTATATTTTAAAGAAATTAAGAGAATGATATGTGTTAAGAGAAATTAAATATATATGTGTTAAGAGATAAGAATATATGTGTTTGGTGCTGGAAAAAGTGGATATCCATATATATATATAGGAATGACCTATCAACCTACACAAAAGTTCAATCAAAGTGAATCAAAGACTTAATAATTAGATAGGAAAGTTTGCAAATGCTAGAAGAAAATATAGGGCCAACACTTCATCATATAGGTGCAGGCACTGACCTAAATTCAAGAAATAAAATCAAGATAGATAAGTGGGATGGCATCAAGTTTAAAAGTTTCTGTGCAGCAAAGGAAAAAATTAAGAGCATGAAGGGAGAGCCTACAGAATGGAAGAAAATCTCTGCCAGCTTCTCCTCTGACGAGGTATTAATATGCACACTATATAAATAATTCAAAAAACTTAATACCCCAAAAACAAAACAAACAGTCCAATTAATAAGTAGGCAAAAGAACTAAAATTACATTCCTCAAAAGAAGAAATTAAAATGTCCAACAAATATACAAAAAATTGAACATTTTTAGCAAAGAGAAATGAAAATTAAAACTACACAAAGATTTCATCTCACTTTATTCAGAATGGCAATTATCAAGAATACAAATAAAAATAAGTACTAGAGAGGATGAGAGAGGAAAGATACACTCATACACTCTTGGTGAGGCTGCAAATTAGTACAACCACTCTGGAAAGTTGTATGGTGATTCCTTAGAAGACTAAGAGTGGAACTATCATATGACCCAGCTATCCCGACTCCTTGGCATTTATCCAAAAGAACTGAAATCAGCAGATAGTAGTGACAAGTCACTTCAGTGTTTATAGCAGCACAATCACAACAGCCAAGTTATGAAAACAGCCCAGATGCCTATTAATATATAGATGAATAAAGAAAATAGGTATATATATATACACAATGAGTTTTACTTCTCCACAAAGAATAATGAAATTGTATCATGCTAAGTGAAATAAGACAGACTCAAAAATTCCATTCTCTCACATGTAAAAGCTAGAGAAAAATAAGAGAAAGAGGGTATCTTTATTAGATATCATAAAGATATAGGGAAGATCAGTGGAGTATAAGAAGGAGAGGGAGAGAGGAAGGAAGGGAAAGGGGAGGAAAAGTGAAATGAATTTAACAAAATCACATATGTACATATATAAATATATCACAGGGGAATTTCATTTTTATGTGCATGTAGAAAGCACCAATAATAAATAAATAAATAAACAAATAAAAGGCAGATCCATAGAGTAGAGAGGAAGGAGAATAGGGAAAGGGATGAGGGGAGGAATAAGGGAAGGGAATCAGTCCTGAAATGGAGTAAATCAAACTCCATGTATATATGATTTTGTCAAAATGAACCCCAATACTATGTGTAACTATAATGCTCTAATAAAAAGACTATATATATGTTAAGAGAAATCAAGAGAATACATACATATACATTTTTTCTTTAAAACAAAAACAAGCTACGGACTTGGAAAAAATATTTGCAAACCACATATCTGACAAATTATTGTTATCTATAATATGTAAATAATCTCAAAATCGAACAAAAATCAAAGCATATAGAAACTAGGTGAAAGACATGAGGAGACATTTAACTAAACAGGATATACAAATGGCAAATAAGTCCATGAAAATATTTTCTATAACATTAGCTAGTCTTTAAGAAAATACAATTAAAACAACAGTGAAACAGTGAAATACCCATCAGAACAACCAAAATAAAAAAATAGTTGTGATGTTAAACACTGGTGAGGATGCATAAAACTATACCATTCATTCATTGCTGGTAGGGGAATATATAATGGTACAGCTACTTTGGGAAACAATTTCTAAGTTTGATATGGAGTTAGAAATGTACCTAGCATATGACTCAGCAATTGCACTTCCGGGGATTTATCCCAGGGAAATGAAAGCTCACATCCACGAAAAAAGCTATGTACAAATATTTATAGCAGTTTTATCTGCAATAGCCACATGTTCTCTTATATGTGAATGGTTAAACTAATTGTGACACATTGATACTTATTTTTGCATATTGATCTTACCATCAACTTATTAAACTCTCATATTTTTATGATCTTAAAATTTAATGTGTAGGCTTTTCTAATAGTCAATTATTTTTCTAAAAGTAGGGTGATCATTTTTTTCATCAGTTTTACGTATTTACACAGTAGAAAGGAGAGTATTAGAATAGAGTTTGAGGTTTTAATGCTTTCTAGAAATTTAACATAAAATTTACCACCTTGTAAATTCTATTACTACTTCCTTTTTTAAAAAAATGTGGAGTCATTTTTGACATTTCCTTTCCAATAAAAATTCCTCATCACTTTCCCCCCCCATTTCATTTCATTGCCTAAAAGTCCAGACAATTAAAAATAAATTTCATGTTAATACTGGTGACTTCTTATTTCTTCTGACTAATGAAATTCTATCATTTCATAGTCATGCATGGTAGTTGCTTTCATGCTTTGGTAGATATCCTCTACCATCATGGGGAAGATGCTTTAACTCGAAGATTACTAAGAAACTTTTTCTACAATCCATGTTAAAGTTTTTACTAATTTTTTAGGATCTATCAATGGGATGATAACTCTTTCTTATATAATTCATTAATTGTATGCTTGAGAATCTGTTTTTGAATTTTCAGGAAGTACATGTTTTTCGCTTCTGGGAACTGTTTGTTAATGTTTTTGTTCCTTTTTCTATTGGGATATTTATAGAATTTCTTTATTTTTCATATTTATTCTTTGTCAATTATACATATTACATATGTCTTCTTCTAGTTGTTAACTTGTTCTGAAACATTCTTTAAGGTGTCTCCTGATAAACAGAAATTCATCCCAAAATATTTCAATGTGGGTTTATATCATGTGTATATGCCTCAAAATATTTGTATTACATTTTACATTTGTTTGACATTTGGAAAATTATAACATTTAGAATTAAAAGTCTTTCATTTTAAATAGTTAATTTATCAGCTGTCTTCTTGTATCTTTCAATTCTGTTGACAAGATGGATGACAGTTTGATTCTCTCTCTTTTTTTTCCTTCTTCTTTTTTTTTATTGGTTGTTCAAAACATTACAAAGCTCATGACATATCATCTTTCATACATTTGATTCAAGTGAGTTATGAACTCCCATTTTTACCCCAAATACAAATTGCAGAATCACATCAGTTACACATTCACAATTTTTACATAATGCCATATTAGTGACTGTTGTATTCTGCTGCCTTTCCTATCCCCTACTACCCCCCCTCCCCTTTCCTCTCATCTTCCCTCTCTACCTCATCTGCTATTGTTTAATTCTCTCCCTTGTTCCCCCCCCCTTTCCCCTCACAACCTNGATATGCTTTTGTATTCGATTCGCCAGGATTTTATTGAGTTGATTCTATCTCTTGATGTTGATTTTATTCTTTTCTCTATGGAAGGTTGAGATCTTTTGGGGATAAAGTTCAATGATTCTCCAAGTCCTAACTCGGGACCAGAAGTATCATCATCCTCTAGGATCTGTTAGAAATCCAAATTGTGCCACTCAACCTTAGACCCACTAAATAAAAATACTCTGGGGATGAATTCAGCAAACTTTATTTTCATCAGATGTCATAGGATGAATCTGATGCATACAAAAGTTTTGAACCCCTGTTCTATATTCTTGTTATTCAAAATATGATCCATAATTTAGCATTGTTTTAGTTAGCTTTTTGTTGATCAAAAGACCTAACAAGAACCATTTAGAAGAGGAATAGTTTATGTTGGCTCAAGGTTTCAAGAGTTTCAGTTTATGGTCAACCAACTCCATAGTTCCAGGCCCAAGGTAAGGCAAAACATCATGGAGGAAGGGTGGGGTGGAGAAAAAACAGCTCAGGACAGGCAACCAGGAAGCAGAAAGAAGTCTTCTCACAAAGGACAAAACATAAACCCCAAGGCACACACTCCCAGTGACCTACTTCCTTAGCCACACCCTACCTATTGTTATTGCCCTGTTAATTAACATCAGTGGATTAATTCACTGATTAGGTTATAACTCTCATAATCTGATCATTTCACCTCTGAAAATTCTTATGTTGTTTCACATGTGTGTTTTGGGGAGACAACTCATATTTAAACCATAACAAGCATCATCAGCTACATACATAAATGTATCAGACATTATATGGTGTTAGATTATGATGGTTGAACTTTAAAAAGTGAAGTTTTCAGTAGAGAATAAAATTTGACTTTCCACCCATTTCAATTTTATTAAAATTATTTGTAAAATTTCACTTTGTCAAAGTCTTCTAGAAAAGTCTATATTAAAATTTGGTTGGGTATTTTAACATTCTTAGTTGACTTTCATCATCATCTTTTACTAACTATTGGAGACTTGAAGCTTTGCCAGTATATAAAAATTTTATTTTTATTTTTCTCATTCTGTTTTTTAAAAATAGGCATCATTAGAAGTTGCTGGAATAATAAAGGAAGGACAATTGGTAAACCTAGATGGAAAAATTGAATGTGAAGAACCTGATCATCAGTTTAATAACTTTGTTGGAACCTTGTATTTAAGGGGTAAAAGGTATCATTTTTCTCTTCTCAAGTATTTTTTCTCCCTCTTCTGGAGCACAGTTTGTTGCAGTTTCTGTTCTGTCCACTAATAACATTTGAAAGCATTATAATTATTTACATTTTCCCTGACTTTGAAATACCCTGAAGCTCCTGTGAAAATATTGAAAATAAGGAAACGATACAGCATTTTCTTAATCAGGATACCTGTGTTAGTCAGTTTCATGTTACTGTAATAAAATACCTGAAATAATTAACTTGTAAAAAAGAAAAAGTTTATTATGGCTCATAGTTCTAGCCCAAGATTGGGTAGACTTTTGGTCTCTGGCAAGGGTGACATATCATGGAGGGAGTGAATGGCAGAGAAAATTGCTTATGTCATGAGCCAGGAAACAGAGAACAAAGTTTGGAAGAGTTAAGTTTCCACTATTGCTTCCATAAGCCTCCAGTGACTTAAAGACTTTCCACCAACCCCCACTTTCTATAGGTTCCAACATCTCCCAATAGCACCACCCTGAGGATCAAGGCTTTAACACGTGGTCATTTGGGGAACATTATTCATATTTAAACAATAGCAACCAATAAATGCTATGGATAGAGAAATCAACTCCAAGTTATCTTTGACTATAAGCACTGAGCATTATCACATGGAGTAAATCAGTGAGAAGAACACGGTTTTGAAAGTGACCAAGGATAAGCCAAATGGACTTGGTTTGATCATAACGGAGAGGTCTTCTTTACTGTTGCTCCAGGCCTATGCACTTCGTAGACTTTTTAGGAACATATTTTATATGGCGGGTCAATCTAGTGCCGGAGGTAAGGAGGACAAGTAAATATAGCAGGCTGAACCTGTTTTCTGTGCTCTGAATTACCCCATGCAATCCCTTCTATAGGTTACTAAATTGATACACAGGCATTGGTCTACAAAACTTTCTCGGACAATTTTTTTTTAAAGCTGATTTTTTTTTTTATTATTTCTTACATGACAATAGTGGAGTACATTACATTCATAATTTTTTTGCATTACAATTCTTAATACACCTTTATACCACAATTTATCAAATCTCTGTTTGTATATATGATATGTTGACATCAAATTCACATCTTCATACATGAATTTTGTATAATGATGATAGTCTTTTTCCACTATCCCCTTCTCCCTCCCTTTCCTTCCCACCCCTATTCCCTATCTAGAGGTAATTTTCACCCATGCTCTCCCTCCCTACCCCACTTTGAGCCACCCCCCCCCCATATCAGAGAAAACATTCAGCATTTTTTTGGGATTGGCTAACTTCACTTAGCATAATCTTCTCTAATGCCATTCATTTCCCCGCAAATGCCATGATCTTATTCATTTTTAGTGCAGAGTAATATTCCATTGTGTATAAATGCCACATTTTTTTTTATCCATTCATCCACTGAAGGACATCTAGGCTGGCTCCACAGTTTAGCTATTGTGAATTGTGCTGCTATAAACATTGATGTGGCTGTGTCACTGTAGTATGCTGTTTTTAGGTCCCTTGGGTATAGTGCAAGAAGAGGAATAGCTGGGTCAAATGGTGGTTCCATTCCCAGCTTATCAGTAAGGAATCTCCACACTGCTTTCCAAATTGGCCGCACTAATTTTCACTCCCACCAGCAATGTATGAGTGTACCTTTTTTCCCCACATCCTTGCCAATTCCTGTTGTTGTTTGTCTTCATAATGGCTGCCATTCTTACTTGGGTGAGATGATATATTAGAGTAGTTTTGATTTGTATTTCTCTGATTGCTAGAGATGATGAGTATTTTTTCGTGTATTTGTTGAATGATTGTATATCCTCCTCTGAGAAGTGTCTGTTCAGGTCTCAGGCCCATTTATTGATTGGATTATTTGCTTTTTTTGGTGCTTATCTTGTTGAGCTCTTTATATACCCTAGATATTAGAGCTCAGTCTGATGTGTGAGGGGTAAAAATTTGTTCCCAGGATGTAGGCTCTCTGTTCACCTCACAGATTATTTCTTTTGCTGAGAAGAAACTTTTTAGTTTGCATCCATCCCATTAGTTGATGCTTGGTTTTAATTCTTGCGCTATAGGAGTCTTATTAAGGAAGTTGGGGCCTAACCCCACATGATGAAGATTAGGGCCTACTTTTTCTTCTATTAGATGCAGAGTCTCTGGTTTAATTCCTAGGTCCTTGACCCATTTTGAGTTAACTTTTGTGCATGGTGAGAAATGGGGATTCAGTTTCATTTTGTTGCATATGGATTTCCAGGTTTCCGCAGTACCATTTGTTGAAGATGCTATTCTTTCTCCAGTGCATGCTTTCAGCACCTTTGTCTAATATAAGATAGTTGTAATTTTGTGGGTTAGTCTCTGTGTCCTCTATTCTGTACCATTGGTCTACCAACCTGTTTTGGTGCCAGTACCTTGCTCTTTTTGTTACTATTTCTCTGTAGTATAGTTTAAGGTCTAGTATAGTGATACCACCTGTTTCATTCTTCCTGCTTAGAATTGCTTTAGCTGTTCTGGGTCTGTTATTTTTCCAAATTTTATAAGCACTCTAGGCATAAGAGATAGTCTCTATCTAAAATTTATGATCATCATGACTTTGGAATGGTGAGCGATAGACACCAAAGAAAAATTATTTTCATGCTCTTTTAGAAATAGGTGACTATATAAAGAAACATCTATTTTATTGTCATTTGCTTCCAGAGTTGAAGTTGCCAAAAAGAAATATATGTAAGGTGGAGGCTGGTTTTAAATTCTGTGTCACTGAAGCCAGATATCAGTCAAGAACAATTTAGAGGAAGGAAAGTTTGTTGGGGGTTTATGGTTTCAAAGGCCTCAGTTCAAATATGGCCAACTCCATTGCTTGGGGCCTAAGGTGAAGCTGTGCATCACAGGGTGAGGTCCTAGGGCAGGAAAGCATCTCAGTTCATGGCATGGTCAGGAAGGGGAGAGAGAGAGAGAGAGAGAGAGAGAGAGAGAGAGAGAGACCACAGGGAAGATGAGCCCTTTTGGGGTACACCTTCAGTGACCCACCTTCTCCAACTGTAAAGGATCACCTGTGGAGACAACCTGTGAGGAGGAGCACAAAAGAACAGACAGACACAGCAGACAGACAGGAGGAGCAGAGAGGAGTGAAGTGGTGAAGAAGAAGTGCAGAAGTGAACTCAAAGAACACATACCTCCTGTTACCATGACTATGTTCTAATTAGTGTTTCTTTAACCCGAGTGCCAGCTAACTGAGATAAGGTCCAGGTTAATACAAACACAGAGCCCCTTCTCTCCAAGGACATGGTTAAGGAAACCAGGTAGTGCCTGCATAATTGTCTTATTACCTCACAGGGAGGAGGCTGGGCATTCCAATCCTGGGAATCAGGGCTCCAGTTACCCCCTGGGAGTTTGCTCACTGGGGGAATGCTCCCCTGTCTATTTCCATGGTCAGAATACCTACATCCAACCATACCCCACCCAACAACAGTTACTACCCAGTCTATTCAAACTCAGATGGATCAGGCTACAATTCTCACGATCCAATAATTTCACCTCTGAACATTCCTGCATTAACATAGGAGCTTTGGGGGAACACCTTCTATCCAAACCATAACAAGGCCTATGCTTTTTTATCACACTGTGAGAAAAGGACTTCTTTGGTACTTTATAAATGTTCTTTCTTATTTTTAGTCCTATTTCAGTTGGTCCTGACCAGATGTTGCTGAGAGGTACACAGCTGAAAAATACACAGTGGATCATTGGTGTAGTCATTTACACTGGATTTGAAACCAAATTGATGCAGGTAAAATAGTCTGTGATGACAAATTTTCTGATTCTGGATGTTTCCTTCTGATTATATTAAGTGAGGGAGTTTAGTATATATCTTTTGAATTCAGGAGGCTCATTCCTCTTTATTACTCTGAAATTTAAAGGCAGGTTCATATTATACCTCTCATTTTAGATATTTCTTCAGCTTTTCAAAATTATTTCTTACCAGATATTTATTACCAAATTGCAATTATCTTGTTTTTACAGTACAATTCTGTATGTGTGTGTATGTTTGTGTTTGTGTATGTGTGTATATTTTGTTCTTTGGATATATGTGCATGTGTGCATGCTGTGTGAACATGAATAAATGTGCTATTGTGCAGAATTCCGTCAAATCACCTCTCAAGAGATCACAGGTTGAGAAAGTAACCAACATGCAGATCCTCATTTTGTTGCTACTACTCTTTATGATATCTGCAGTGAGCTGTGTGGGAGCCACAATTTGGAACAAAATGTACCTGGAAAACATTTGGTACATGGGAATTAGTGGTAAGTGTTTAAGAGTTCAAGAAGCTGCCACTTTGGGAAGTTATGCTTTTAAAATAGGGACTTTAAAGACTTGTTTCCCTGCTTTTGTTTAAAAGGGAGGATACTTATTCTAACAATTTTGGCTGGTGTCATTTTTTTTTTTTGAGAAAGTGATTGTAAATTAGTACTAGAAACAATGTTCCCTTCTTAAAAATTTTAAATCTTTATTTATTTTTTAAAGCTTTACTTTTAATTGAGAAATAATTGCCTTTATATATGCAGTGCAATATGATTTTTGACATGTATACATTGTAGAATAATGTAATTAAGCTAACTTTTATATCCTTAACCTCACATACTATTTTCTTATTCTGAAAACATTTAAAAGCTTCTCTTTTGGCAATTTTCAAATACACAGTGCATTAGTATTAATGATAGTCATCACTGTACAATCAATCTCTAGAATTTGTTTCTCCTATTTAACTGAAACTTTATACTCTTTAACACAGACCTCCATTATGTCATTCTCCCTATCTCCCAGACCCTGGAAACCACCATTCTACTCTCTATGTCAATGACTGACATTTTAGATTCTAAACATAAGAGTGCTGCAGTATTTGCCCTTTTGTGATTGACTTATTTCATTTAACACAATAGCCTTCAATTTCATCAATGTTTTTACAAATGACAATATTGCTTTATATTTTAAGGCCAAATAGTATTTCTCCTGTGTGGGGTGTGTGTGTATGTGTGTGTGTGTGTGTGTGTGTGTGTGTGTGTGTCTCATATTTTCTTTATCAATTCTTTGCTTGAAGGACACTTAGGTTGATGCTGTACCCTGGCTTTTGTAACTCTACTGCAAAAAACGCAAGAGTGCCTTATCTCTTTCACACATTAATTCCTTTCCTTTGAATATATACCCAGTGGAGGAACTGTTTGATCATATGATAGCTCTAGTTTTAATATTTTGAGGAAACACCATAGTATTTTCCAAAATGGTTGTGCTGATTTACATACCCCCTAATGGTGTACAAGGGTTCCCTTTTCTATCATTCCTTGATACTACTTGCTATTCTTTTATAAAAGTCATTCTACCAGATGTAGTATGCAAACTCATTGTGGTTTTAATTTACATTTTCCTGATCATTAGTGATATTGAGCATTTTTTCACATACCTATGTCTTCTTTTGAGAAATGTCTGTTTATGGCCTTTGTCCATATTTTAATTGGGTTGCTTTCTTGCTGTTGGGTTTTTGAATTCTCTATATATTGTCAATATTAGTCAATTATGGGACATATGGCTTAAGATTGTTTAAAAATTATTATGACAATTACACATAGTTATGGCATTCCAAAATACAGGAGAGAGACAGGACTCAGGGAAGAAGCACAAGAATGTGAGCCAGACACACAAGGGTCCAAGTCTTTAGCTCTAACACTTAGTGACTATAAGAATTTTGATGAGGCTTTTCCTTCACTAGGCCTTGCTTCCCTCATTTGAAATTGGGAATGATACCTACCTCATCAGGTTAATACAGTTTTGTGTGTGATGTACATTGATGAGAAAATGAGGACAGTGGGCATTGAATGGGGGGGGGATTCATTTATTAAATCAATTTGCTGTAAGTAAAGTATTTTTAAAATTTTTAAATTTGTTCTTTTTAGTTATACATGACAGTAGAATGTATTTTGACATATCATACATACACGGAGTACTCATTCTTGTGGTTGTACATGATGTGGAGTTACACTGGTCATGTATTCATATATGAACATAGGAAAAGCGTGTCTGATTCGTTCTACAGTCTTAAAATGAACTAGTATATGGCATTAAAAGTTCAGCATTTTTTAAAATTAATGTATTTCTATGTTTCAGAGTAAAGCATTATATACTTTCTGGCTTTTATAATCTGTCTTTGAGGATCTTGAACTGTTTTAACCTCCCTTATGTAGACCTGTTTGGGAGCATTTTAGGAATAAATAAACTGTTATAATCTCTGTAGATAGCATCAAAACCTGAGACAGGTTTATTCTTATGCCATGGGGATTTCCAGATGTTCCCTGTCCAGTTTTGCTTTTCAGTGTTGTAGATTTTAGATTACTTTCAAAAGGCAATCTGGATTTAAATTTCCTCCTTCAATTTGCTCTAACACAAGAGTGTTAATATTATCTGTATTAGTCAGCTTTCCATTACTGTAATAAAATTCCCCAAATAATTAACATGTAAAGAGAAAAGGTTTATTTTGGCTCACTGTTTTAGTGGTTCCAGTTGGCTTTGTTGTTTTAAGGTAGCATTTCATGGTAGAGCAAAGCTGCTTACATTCAGAGACAGGGAGCAAAGAGATGATGGAGGGGACTAGGGGTCCCACAGTTCCCCTTGGAGGTATGTATCCAATGACCTAAGAACTTCCCATCAGTACCCCCCACCTTTAATGTTTCCACCATTAACCAAAAAGTTCACCCTTAGGCCTTTAACATATGGGCTTTTGGTGGACACGCTACATCCAAACTATGACATCATCTTATTTTGGACATAAAAAAATAAGTTTATGTTCAAACTGAACGAAAGTTACTGATATTTTGGTTTCTATAAAATTTGTCAAGGTTGGTATGCCATATAAATAACCTCCTCTTCCCTTTTCTGTCAGACTTCTTTTTTTTTTTTGTTTGTTTGTTTGTTTTCATAATACATTTTTTTAGTTGTAGGTGGACACGATATCTTTATTTATTTTTATGTGGTTCTGAGGATCGAACCTAGTGCCTCATATGTGCAAGTCAGGCACTCTACCACTGAGCTACAGCCCCAGCCCTCTGCAGACTTCTTGAAAGAGGAGAGGACTCTTATTGTTTCTATTTCCTGGTCACTATAGTGTCCATATAAAAAGTAGTTATGCACACGTGACACTTACTTCAGTGGCATTCTATTGCCTACACTGGATTGGCATATCACTGCTTAATGGCCCACTGCTTGTACTTGTGAGTGGTTTTATTGACATAGCCATGCCTACTTGTTTTTGTGTTGTCTGAGGCTCTTTTAATGTCACAGTGGCAGAGCTGAGTAGTTGCAAAGGAGATCCTGTAGCTGTTACTAAAAATATTTCCTGCTTCCTGGCATACAGGGTCAAGTTAAGCTTCCTCCATTATGCCAATACCAGGACCTTTATTACCTCATCCATTCCTATGGTATAATATACTCCTACTTCCTCCTCAGGACCTAATCTCCATTAACAAAGTACTGCTTGCTTTTTGGTATCTTGCAGGAACCTTACATTAACTGGCTGTTGATACCTCTAGGCCTTTTGTCCAATGCTCCTTTGGGCCTCAAATTCACCTCTGGTCCCTTTCACCTAAACACCTAACACTGCTCAATTAGGCCAAGATGAGGCAGTATCTTCTCCTGTGGCATTTCATGACTTACTTCTCCCAGACTTTTTACTTAGGAGTTCTATTTGGTTCTATTATAATATACATAATAGAATTCATTCCATTTCCATGTTTCATGATTATTGTTTATTTGCCCCCCAACCCTAGATTGTGGATTTTTATGTATGTCTTTTAAAAATGTTTTCATTAGTACATTATAGTTATACACAATAGTGAGGTTCATTTTGACGTAGCTAAACATGCATGGAATATAATTTGCTTTATTTTAGTCCCTAGTAGTCTCTCTTCACTGCCCTCTTTACTCTTCCTGTTTCCCTTCCTCTATGCTCCTGATCTTTCTCCTAGTTATTTATTTTTTAAAATATGTTTAGTTGTTGATATACCGTTATTTTATGTATGTATTTATATGTGGTGCTGAGAATCGAACTCAGAGCCTCACACATGCTAGGCAAGTGCTCCACCACTGAGCACTCTACCACTGAGTGCTCCAGCCCAATTTATTGTTTTTTAATTAATGCTTTATAGATATACACAATGATGAAATCCACTGTGTTATATTCAATGTACATAGCATAATTTGGTCAATTTCATTCCACTGTGCCCCCTTTCCCCATTCCTTCTCCCTTCACCTCAATCTTTTTTTACTCCATAGTTTGCTCTTCTTTTTTCATAGAAATCCCCACACTTTTTGTTCCATTTATTTATTTTATTGGTTCTTTTTATTTATACAAGACAGTAGAATACATTTTGACATAATTATACAAGCATGGAATATATCTTGTTCTAATTCAGACCCAAGTGCCTCTCCTGAACAGACACTTCACAGAAGGGGAGATACAAATGCTCAACAAATATATGAAAGAATGTTCAATTTGAAAATGCAAATTAAGTGAGATTTCATCTGATTCCAGTCTGAATGACAACAATCAAGAATACAACAATAAATGTTGATGAGGATGTGGAAAAAAGGGCACACTCACACATTGCGGGTGGGACTGAAATTGGTGGGACCACTCTGGAAAGCAAAATGGAGATTCCTCAAAAAATTAAATATGAAACCACCATTTGACCTTGGTTATATCACTCCTTGGTATAAATCTGAAGGTATACATGTATACTACAGTGATGCAGCTACATCAATGTTTATAGCAGCTCAAGTAACAATAGCTAAGCTATGGAACTAAACTAGGTGTCTTTCAACAGATGAGTGGGTAAAGAAAACTGGGTATATATACTCTAGAGAATATTACTCAGCCATAAATAAGAATGACTTTATGTCATTTTGCCAGTAAATGGTTGGATCTGGAGCCTATCATGCTAAGTGAAATAAGCCAGTCTCACAAAAATAAAGGTCAAATGTTCTCTCTGATATATGGAAGCTAACACACAACGGGGGTGGGGTTCTGACTACAATTGTGGGGCCTGTGAATGAAGGCTCTCTGTAGGTGGCCTGTGGGTTAAAAGCCTCCACTTGGATGATGGAGATCACTGGGATACCTTTCCTGTGACTTGGGGAGAGTGACAGTTGACCGTCATTTTTCTGAACTCCTACATGGCTGGCAGTTTTGGATTTGCTGAGTGCCCACTCCCCTCTGCTTGGACTTTTTTTGTAGTGGCTATAGCCAAGCACTTGGCAATTGTCTGCAATGTGGATCCTTTGGGTGCGGACTTTCTGTGGACATACTGGCGTGGAAGCTTCCACCACGACTGAGGCAGATCACTGGCATTTTACCTATCAGTGTGATGGGGTTAGGGTGTCAGCCCATCTTTGCCTCAACTCCTGTGGAGGCTGTTGGGGAGCACTGGTTTGGGTTTAGTACTCCCTGGGTGTGATTTGTTGTCAGGTCAGTTCCACTCCACTTCCCTTGTCCACAGTGAAGGGGAGGGGTTTGGGCAGCATTCAACTAATAAAGATCTCTCTGCACTTCCAGATGGATTACTCAGACAAGACCATTCAGAAACTTTCCCTGTGGTTTTATTTGTAGGTGAGGAGAAGCTGTATTGGTTTACTTTCTTCTAGGGAGATTGGCTAGCTGTGGACTTTACAGAATGATTGCCCTGCCTCAGCACAACTTTTAGCTCACACTCTGTGATCCCCTTCACTCTTTGCTGCTTCTGTCCCATTTTGACTTGGTTTCATTTTCTTTCCAACTTTGTTAAGGAAGTAAATTTATGGGCTTTTCCTTTTCTTCTTTGTCTCTTTGGGTCAAGGACTTCTATCCTTATTTTCTGCTCTGGTAACCAAATTCCAAGTCCCTCCAAATCTCAAGATGTCCAATATTGAGTTTTAGAGTGTTTACTCTGTTGCTCATCATTCTTATCAGTTGGTCTTTCACTACATGTTTTTCTGGGCTATGGCCAGATCAAGAGTTGCTGCCTAGATTTGCTCTGCCATCTTCTCTCTAGATTATGCAATTTTTTAAAAATATTTTTTTTAGTTATCAATGGACTTTTTTTTTTTTTTAATTTACTTATATGTGGTGCTGAGGATCGAACCCAGTGCCTCACACATTCCAGGCAAGTGTGCTACCGGTGAGCCACAGCCTCAGCCCTAGATTATGCATTTTTGAGGACAGGAATCATTGTACCCTTAACTTCAAGAACATTTTTTTTATAACAGAGACTCAATAATTAATTGAATAACTATAAGAAATAATTTTTGAGTTGACATAGAACTTTATAATGTTCTAGTCCAATTTCTTTGACTTACTGCTGCGAAACTGAGATTCCATATGGCAACCAAAAAGTACAGATGTAGTGAGTGGCATATTTGGAAAAAGAACCTGGAATTGGTTCCAGACTATATCAATATGCCCAGGATACTCTAGTTCAAAAGAAGAGGACACTTGTTGGATTAAAATTATAACTGCATTTTCAATAATTAATAAACTTGGCAAAACACTGAAAGTTTTGTCTTGGTTTCTCTGTCCATAAAATGGTCATAGTAAAATATCTACCTCTAGTTTTCTTAAATGACTGATTTACAAATCTAAGGTAAATATAACAGTATAATCATGGCAAATAAGGAAATGTTAGTAAACTTGAGGTCATAGAGTTTGAAAAGATGTGACTTACTTTCAAGTTGATGTAATTTAGAAATCTAGATTTTGCTCCAATTGTCCTACATTACCAGTATGTTTCTCTAAAAGAAAAAAAAAGAATACAAGATTTTTAACTTACAAGTTAAAATAATTATTTAATTTTATTCAATTATATGAATTTGTGTTCAGCAAAATGTAACACTTCTACAAAATGATTTGGCTATCTCTTTTCAGTTATACCCCATACCCCATGTAACACAGATATATAAACAAAATATAAGATTGAGATGCAAGTTTTCAGAAAAACATATATATAATTCAGTGTGTACATATCCCCTGAACACCTTCTAAATATTTTAAAGTCACTTTCTTTGAAATTAGGTTGAATTTCTTATTGGAAAATTACTGTCTCAAACACACAAACGTCTCTTCGAAATATGAGTATATGTATAGATTTTACAAAGCCTCCCATTTACCTCTTTTTTGGCCTTCACTACTTTTGTTGAATTTTAAAAAGTATAATATAAGGTACCTATTTATACGCACATGTTTTAGTTTCCTTAACTAAAGTGAAGTCTGTCTCTGACTTCACACCCACTGTTACTTCCAGCTGCAATGTCCTCCTTATTCCCTTCCTCGTATCTCTTGCCTTTAGCAAACTTCCTTCTCCTTCAAACTCCGCTCATCTCCTTTTCTGAGAGGTTCCTGTCTGAGATGCTGGCCCTTTTCTTTATGTCATTGTCACCATGCTCAATTTTCTGTGCCACCATGGAATTCCTCACACCATCTTCACTGACCCAGCTTTCTTCCTCAGGCCTCATCCTGAACTCCCTGAGAGCAGGGGGATCTTGAATCTCGGTGCTTCCCATACTCCTCATGCATGGCTGCTATTTGATTAATTTTCATAAAAATATTCATTTTGGGGTCCACTTTTAATCATGATTTTCATGGAAAAATTCCACAATTCTAATAAAGTGGTAATTCAAATGAGGATAAATGAAACCATTGTCTGAAGCTGTGACATAGTTCTGCTGATTTTCTCCACAGGTATCACCCCCCACAACCATGTGTTTGATATACTGGTATTCATTATCTTGTACCATAACCTTGTTCCCATCAGTCTGCTGTTAACTCTGGAAACTGTGAAATTCATTCAGGCCCAGTTTATAAACTGGGTGAGTATTAAAATCAGAAATCTAAACAAAAATTCTCTCTTGAGCCATGGCTTTTATTTGATATCAAAGAACTAATGTCATTGAGTCCTTGTGACAGGGCTAGTATAGCCACTGGGCCAGGGACGCTTTCAACAGAAAGACAAGCACTGGTGTCAACCTGGCTCAGTAATGCTGGGACCTTTGTGTTAATCTTGAGGACATCATTTTTTCATACATTTTTTTTCTAACTGTTGAAAAAGGTTTATGAGATAGTAGCAAGTATGGAAAGATAGTTGATCCAATAAAATTCAAAATACTCAACAGTGAAAGAGGCTTACAGATCATGGCCAGAATGATAGATTCTTGGCAATCATTCCAGAATCACTTCAAATTAATTAAAAGTTTTTTAGGTTGTCAGTCACGTATTGACATTAATATTTAACGAATTGGAGACTAAACTAATTTAAACAGTTTGAATGGGGGTATAATTTTTAATTATTACCTTTAGGTATTTGTCTTTGAAATAAAATTATTTCTAAATGTTGCATATTAAAATTTTTTCTTACTGTGCCATTGGATGGCAATCATTTGCAGGAGAACATTTTGTTGTTGTTGTTGTTGTTGATGTTATCTTTTGGTGGTGCTGGCATCAAACCCAGGATCTCATCATGCTAGGTAAGGGTTCCACCACTGAGCTACACACCCCCAGCCAGACAGTAATATTTTAACTGCCAAGAAGTGAGACAAAGTGCTTCCAGGTGTATTCTCATTTAATTTTGTAGAGTGCTGTGAGATGAGAGACAGACATGCTAACCAACTTACGCAGGTTGGCTGAGGCAGAGCCAAGAATTTGAAAGCCAAGTCTTTTGATCCCTATTCACCAACACAGGTGCCTCTGCTTTTGCTAAATTGATTCTCCTGTTGTATGAGAGAAGATAACCTATTGGGTTAATCTAAGTATTCTACACTGTCCATTATGGGTTATTTTTAAATGTTAGTCACATAGAAATACCAATGTCAGGGTCAGCCTTCTACAAGAAATTTTGAGCCTCATTCTAATTCTGGTTTGGACTGTATTTTTCATTTTTTTGCAGGATGAAGATATGCATTACGAACAAAATAATCTTTATGCGATGGCCAGAACATCCAACCTCAATGAAGAGCTTGGGCAGGTGAGAGACTTTTCAGGGAATGAGCAATGTGATAGGAGCTTCATAGAAGACTCTAGGGAGAGCTTTTGCAAATCTCAATGCCACAGTGAGAACAGGGTACAGTTCAAATTGACATGTGGAGTTGGGAATAGGAATAGGCATATTTTGTTCAAAATATTGATAATTCTACATCATGTTTAAATATACTGCATCATGTCGATGGAGAACAAACCCAGTACAGGTTATTATGTGTTTATGAAAGAGTGAAAAGCTAAAAGGGAAGAAAGGGAAGGCTGATGTTAGCTCTCAGGTGGGCTAACAGCAGTTAGCTTTCAAAGTCAGGAACTTGCAGAGGAGAGCTCTCGCCTTCTTCCCCTCCCTTCATGAGGCAGATGACCCCCAAAAAGCAGCCAAAAGTTGCTATAAAATTTTAGAGGTTGCTACAAAATTCTACACTTGCCACACCCATACATCTGTTCATAGCTTCCTTATTTATATATATCTGTAAATTAAAAAGTAAGCTCCCATTGTTGTAGCTAAAAGAAATAAGACTTATAGTTCTGATTTTTCTAAATACCTTTTTTTCTTAATATGTTTTTACTGATTGAAATTTCCCATATTTCAATTAATTGAGGATGTTAAGCTTCAAGGGTGTGAATTCTGGCTCTACCATCTATCAGCTGAGTAATTTGGGCTTCTTGTGTGACTTTCCTGGTCTTGATTCCTAATATGTAAAATGAGTAATAAGAGCATCTTTGTCATAAGATTGCAATAACTGAATAGGATAATGTGCATATAAGGCACTCAGCATAGTCCCTGGAGTGTGGTAGGAACTTAATTTATGCTAGTCATATTAAACAGTACTTGGTAAATATAATTTCTAATTCATAATCACATTGTGTGGTATCATTTGAATAATGAGTTGTCAGTAAATATTTATTTAAAAAGCATTTTGGCTCTTGGAAATTCCTGTTCAGAGAACTACACCAATATCCTTTTATTTATTTTTTACATTGAAGAATTAAAAATGAAGGAGTCTGCAATAATTAACTCCTCTAGCATCTTTTCTCCTCATAAAAATCAGATTATTTATTTTAGAGTGTGTTTTTAATTGGCAGTCGGAAAAGTACCATTTCATCAATCTTGCCTAGTCTTTTAGAGTAATAATTAAATATAACATTAATAAAAATTGATGTCAGTCTTTTAGAGTAATTAAATAAAACATTAATAAAATAAAGCTTTAGGACTCAAGCTTTGAAAATAATCATATTATTTATGTAGGTAAAACATAATGAAAAGAGCAAAATGATGAAATTGAAAACAGAAGGGCAATAGAGAACTTAATATTCAGGATACACAAAAACTTCTACAACTCAACAGTAAAAAATACAAATAAACTAATTCAAAAAAGCACAAAGGATTTGAATAGATCTTTCTCCAAAGAAGATATATAAATGGACAATAGACTCTTGAAAAGATACTCAATATCATTAATCTTTAGGTAAATGCAAATCAAAATCACAATGAGATATTCTTTATAACCATTATTATGGCTATTATTTTATTAAAATGAAAAACAATAAAGAACAGATACTGATGAGGTGTGGAAATTTTGCAAACCTTGTGCCTTGCTGGAAAAACAGTAAAATGGTACAACTTCTAAGATGGAAAACAGTATGATTGATCCTCAAAATACTAAGCATAGAATTACCATATGACCTAGAAATTCCACTTTTGAGTATGTACAAAAAATCTTGGAAGCAGGGGCTTGAAAATATATTGTATAACAATGTTTATAAAATCATTATTTGTAATAGCAAAAAGGTGAAAACAACTAAAATGATCATCAATGGATGAAAGGATAAACAAAGTGGTATACCCATACAATGGGGTATTATTCAGCTCCTGAAAAGAATAAAATGTTGCTACAAGGCTGATTTCGGGTTTGTGTGTTTGGTGCTGGGGATCGAACCTATGGCTTTGCGCATGCTAGGCATTTTTTCTGCCACTGAAATATATCCTTAGCCTCTCATGGATGAATCTTGAGGACTTTATGCTAAGTAAAATATGCCATAAAAAGGAGATTATATGATTCTATTTATAAGTCTGAGGTCAAATTCATAGAGACAGACAATTGAATAGTGGTTTCTAGGGACTGGATGGAGAGGAGAATATAGAGTTCAACAGAATTTTCATTTCTTCTTAGAAATGAGCATTGTAGTTGTGACCATGATTAAAATGACATAGAGTTTGTATTTCATTTTCATCTATTTAATGTTTTCTAGATACTTTTGATGAAATTTCTGTGGTAAGAAAATGAACTTGGCTTCTGCTTTTCTTTGGTTTGATGCTTAAAGTTTGTTTTGCATATAACTATTCAATTTTACCTCAAGTGTAAAACAAAGAGCATAACTTTCAAAATCAATGTAAATATTAAGGTAGAATTCTTATGGACAGCATTTCTTGCTTTCTAAAAAATTTACATATTTTAAGAATTTAGAAAGAAAGTACTTGTCTTTGATATGTAAATACATTTTAAACATGTGATTTTTTCATGTTCACTTTTTGTTTAGGTAAAATATTTATTTTCTGATAAAACAGGAACCCTCACTTGCAATACAATGGCATTTAAGAAGTGTACCATTGCAGGCATAATTTATGGGTAAGTGTTTTTATTGTCATACTCTGTTGTAAATTGGTGCACTGCAGTTATATATAAAAGCAAAAATCATTGTGGTATGTTCATACATGCACATGACCTAATTTGATTAATTTCATTCTGCTGTTCTTCCTATTTCACATACCTCCTCCTCCTCTTTGTTCCTCTTCCAGTACTCCACCATTTTCCCTTCTATTTTTATGAGGAACCCCCCCACACACACACACATTTAAAAAAATTTATTTCTCTGTAGTTTCAATATATAACAGAAAATATTTGACCCTCGACTTTCAGTGTCTGGCTTATTTCACTCAGTATGATGTTCTCTAGGTCCATTCTACCAGCAAGTGCATGATTTCATTATTCTTTATGGATGACTAAAACTCCATTGTGCATATTACATTTTCTTTATCCATTTGTCTATTGATGGGCATCTGGGCTGGTTCTATTGTGAACTGTGTTACTATAAAATTTGGTTGCATATAGGGTACTGATTTTGGTTCTTTTGGATAAATATCAAGGAGTGGGATAGATGGGTCATATGGTGGTTCCATTCATAGTTTTTTGAGGAATCTCCATATTGCTTTCCAAAGTGGTTATATAATTTGTGGTTCCACCAAAAATGTATGAGTATACTCCCCTACATCCTTACTAGCATTTATTATTTATATTCTTGATGACTACCATTCTAACTGGGGTAAAATAAAATCTCAGTGTGGTTTTGATATGGTATTTCCCTGATTGATAGACATGTTCAACATTTTAAAATATATTTGTATATTTATGTTATACATATTATATTGTATATATTATATATTTGTATATTATAAACTATATTTATTTCTTCTTTGGAGAAATGTCTTTTTAGTTTGCCTATTTTTTGAATGGGTTATTTGGTGCTTTTTTGTGCTAAGTTTTTTTGAGTTCTATATATATTCTATATATATTCTGTATATTTTCTATATATATTCTGACTATTAATCCTCTGTTGGGGGAGTAGCTGGCAAATTTGTTCCATTCTGTAGGCTGTTTCTTCATACTCGTGTTTCCTTCACTATTCGAAAACATTTTAATTTGAAGCTATTCCACTTGTTGATTCTTGGTTTTATTTTTTGTGCTTTAGAAGTCTTATTAAGAAAGTTCCTGTAGGTGGAGTGCCTACCTTATATTTTCTTCTAGCAGTTTCATTGTTTCTAGTTTAATTGTTAGGTCTTGGATCTCTTTGAGCTGATTTTTGTGCAAGGTAAGAAACAAGAGATCTACAGTTCCATTCTTCTACATATGGATATCCAGTTTTCCTGGCATCATTTGTTTAAAAGGTCATTTTCTTTCCTCCAGCATGTTTTTTTGCACTATTGTCTTTCCTGTGTCTTTGTGGATATGTCTCTATGTCTTCATGCCTGTTTTGATGCCAATACAATGCTATTTTTGTAACCACAGCTTTGGTCACAAAAGAGATCTGGTATTTTGATGTCTTCAGCACTGCTGTTCTTACTCAGTATTGCTTTGGCTAATCTGAGATGTATATAATTTGTTATTCATCCATATGAATTTTGGGATTATTTTTTCTGGTTATTTGAAGAATGGCATTGGTGTTTTGTTTGTTTGTTTGTTTGGTACCAGGGATTGAACTCAGGGGCACGGAACCACTCAGCCACGCCCCCAGCCCTGTTTTGTATTTTAGAGATAGGATCTCACTGAGTTGCTTAGTGCCTTGCTTTTGCTGAGGCTAGCTTTGAACTTGTGATCCTCCTGCCTCAGCCCTCCTCCCACCCCAGCCACTGGGATTACAGCCATGAACCACCACGTCTGGCTGTCACTGATGTTTTGATGGGGATTGCATTAAATCTGTGTAACATTTTGGTAGTATGATCATTCTGACATTATTAATTCTGAATACCCGAGAATATAGGAGGTATTTCCATCTTCAAAGGTCTTAAACAATTTCTTTCTTTGGTTTTCTATAGTTTTCATTGTAGAGGTCTTTCACCTCTTTTAGTTAGATTTATTCTCAAGTATTACTTTTTTGAGAATATTGTGAATGCAGAAGTTTTCTTGATTTGTTTCTCAACAGATTCACTGGAGTATAAGAAAGCTATCATTTTTGTATACTGATCTTGTAGCCTGCTACTTTGGTGAATTTGTTTATCAGCAACAGAAGTCTTCTGGTGGGTTTTTTTGAGGGGGGTGGTTCTAGGAATAGGATCATGTCATCAGCAAACAGATAATTTAGCTTCTTCTTTTCATATTTCTATCCCTTTAATTTCCTTTTCTTAACTGATTGCTCTGGCTAGAGTTTTAAAAATACCAAATAGAAATGGAGAGAATGAACATTCTTGTCTTTTTCCTGAATTTAGAGGAAATATTTTCATTTTTTCCTCCATTCAGAATGATGTTGGCCTTGAGTTTTTCATATAGCCTTTATAAGATTGAGAAAGTTTCTTCTATCTCTGGTTTCTCCAGCATTTTAAACATAAATGGGTGCTGGATTTTGTCAAAGGTTTTTTCTGCATGTATTGAGATGATCTTGTGTTTTTGTTCTTAATTCTGTTTATGTGATTAATTACATTTATTTATTTCTGTATATTAAAACAATCTTGCATCCCTAGGATAAAACTCAGTGGGCCATGGTGTACTTTCTGCTTAATGTGTTTTTGAATGCAGTTTGCCAATATTTTATGAAGGAATTTTGTGTCTATGTTCATCAGAGATGTTGATCTTTAGCTTTCTTATGTGTCTGTCTGGTTTTGGTATCAGGGTGATACTGGCTTCATAGAATAAATTTGGGAATGTTCCCTCCCTTCCTATTTCATGAAATAATTTGAGGAGGATTGTTGTTAGTTCTTCTTTGAAGGTTTGGTAGAACTCAGTTGAGAATCCATCTGGTCCTAGGCTTTTATTTGTTGCTGTTTTCTGTGGTTTAGATATGATGTGTCTCCCCAAAGATCATGTGTAAGATAATGCAAGAAAGCTTAAGAGGTGAGGGCTGGGGTTGTAGCTTAGTGGTAGAGTGCTCACTTTGCATGTGGAAGGTACTGGTTTGATCCTTAGCACCATATAAAAATAAAACAAAGGTATTGTGTCCATCTACAACTAAAAAAAAATTTTTAAAAAGAAAGTTTAGAGGTGAAATGATTGGGTTATGAGAGCTTTAACCTAACCAGTGCATTAATCCATTGCTATGGATTAATAGGGCAATAACTATAGGCATGTAGGGTGTGGCTGGAAGAGACAAGGTGTGGCTTTGGGGTTTATATTTTGTCCTTAGAGAGCAGAGGTCTTTCTTTGCTTCTGTATTGCCATGTTTTCAGCTGCTTTCCTCTCACATGTTCTTCTGCATTGAAGTTCTGCCTCACCTTGGAACAAGAACTGAGACCTCTGAAACTGTGAGCCCTAAATAAGCTTTCCTCCTCTATGTTGTTCTTGTCAGGTCTGTTGTTCACAGTGATGAAAATCTGGCTAAAACATTGTTTCAGTATCATTGCTTGATATGAGTCTGTTTTTGTTTTCTATACCTGCATGTTTTAATTTGGGTCAGTCATATGTTTCTAAACATTTGTCAATATCATATAGATTTTCCAGTTTATTGGAGTATGAATTGTCAAAACAGTTTCTAATGATGCTCTGGATATCAAAAGTGTCAGTAACTTTGATTTGGATATTCTCTTTCTTTTGGATTTATCAATCTTGCTTTCAAAGAACCAACTCTGTTGCATTGTTCCTTTATATTGTTTTTTATTTTCAATTTTATTTATTTCAGCTTTGAGTCTAATTATTTCTTGTTTACTACTGATTTTGGAATTAGTGTTTTCTTCCTTTCCTGGGGCTTGGAGGTGTAATGATAGATTATTATTGTAAGATCTTTTTTTTTTTTTTTTAGTGTAGTGATTCAACTTTCCTTTTAGAACTGCCTTCATATTGTCCCAGAGATTTTGCTATGTTGTATATCTGTTCTTGTTTGTTTCCAAGAACTTTGTTTCTGCCCTGATTTTTTTCTCCAATCCATTGCTCATTCAAATGTGTATTACTCAATCTCCATGTGTTAAAATTGTTTCTGTTTTTATCTTGTTATCAATTTCTAATTTAATTCCATTATGATCTGATAAAATGCAAGAATTATCTCTATTTTTTCTATTTGCTAAATGTTATTTTGTGTCCTAAAACATGGGCCATTTTGATGCAGATTCCATTTGATGCTGAGATGAAGTGAATTCATTTCAGTGAAATATTTTATAGATGTTTGTTAGGTCCAGTTGATTGATAGTAATTTTGTGTGTGAGTGTGTGTGTGTGTGTGTGTGTGTGTATGTAGATGCACCAGCATTTGGGACATGAATATTTATAATTCTTACATCCTTTTGTTGGATGGAACAAACTTCCTTGTCTCTTCTGATTAATTTTAACTTTAAGTCTACTTTGTCAGATATGAGAGTCTCACTTGTTTTTAGTCTCTATTTGCATGGTATATCTTTCTTCAACCTTTCACCTTCATCCTGTGGGTGTCTTTGCCTGGCAGGTGAGTCTCTCAAAATATGGTTCAGTCCTGTTTTTTAATCTCTTCTGTCAATCTATGTCTTTAATTAAAGTCTTGAGGACATTTACATTCAGTTGTTATAGAGAGGTGATTATTACCTCTTGTCATCTTTATTTAAATGTTTTATTCAAGCTTCCCTTTACTAAGCTCTTCTTCTACTAAGATTCACTTATTTGCTTTCTTTGAGTTAGTTTTGCATTTCCTTTGCATGAAATATATATTTGCTGTAAAGTTGATTTAGTAGTCATGAATTCTTTTATTTTCTGTTTTCATGAAAGGTCGTTATTTCATCAAATCCAAAGGATAGCTTTACTGAATAAAGCAGTCTTGGTTGGCAATCATTATCTTTCAAAACTTGTGATATGTTATTCAAACTCTCCTGGCTTTTAAAATCTGGGCCAAGAGATCAGTGCTAATTCCCATTGTTTGCCTCTAAATGCAACCTACTGTGTTATGGTTTACATATGAGGTGTCCCCCAAAAGTTCATGTGTGTGACAATGCAAGAATGTTTAGAGATGAAATGATTGAGTCATGAAAGTTAATCAAATCAGTGAATTAATCCCCTGCTAGTGATTAACTGATTAGTAACTGAACACAGGTAGGGTGTGAGTGCAGGAGGTAGGTCACTGGGGGCATGACATTAGCGTATATATTTTGTCCTTGGCAAGAGGAGTCTTCCTGGTGTGATATCCTGAGCCACTTTCCTCTACCACACTCTTCCACCATGATGTTTTACCTTGCCTTGAGTCCAGAACAATGGAATTAGTCATCTATGCACTGAGACCTCTGAAACTGTGAGCTCCCAAATAAACTTTTGCTCCTTTAATTGTTCTTGTCAGGCTTTTTGCTTACAACAGTGAAAAAGCTGACTAAAACATGCTGTTTTCCTTTCGAAGCTTTTAAAATTCTCTTCTTGTTCTTTATATTAGACATTTTAATTATAATGTGTCTTAGGATTATTTTTGATCTTGTCTATTTAGGGTTTCCAAAGCCATGTCATTTCCAAGATTTGGAATCTTTCCTGAAATTATTTCACCGAAAAGGCTTTGCACACCCTTAGTTGGATCTCGCTTCCTTCCTCAGTGCTAGTGATTCTCATATTTGATCTGTTCATGCTGTCTAATCCTGAATATTCTTGTCATGATCTTTTATCACTTTTATTGCCAAATTTTAAAGATTATATACCTTTTCTTTGAGGCTCGAAAATCTGCCTCCTGTATGATCTAATCTAATTTGATTTATTATTTTATTTTTAGCATACCTATTTGTTTTATTCCAGACTATCTATGGCTTTATTGAAATGATTTTCCATATGATAACCTATATTATCTCTTAGTTCATTTCTTGAATCTTCTTTTTCCTTGATCATTTTATTCATCAAATTTTAAAATTCTTTGGCATTTCATTCATTTCAATGATGATTCCGTTGTTTGGGGGTTAAAGACTTTTGGAGGCATTTTATTTACTTGCTTTCCCATGTTTTCTGTATTTCTGTGTTGAGATTTGCCACTCTCCTTGAATGGAATATTCTTCAGTAGGCTGCGTTCACTTTACTGTGTATTCCAAGAGTCCAGTCAGTATGTTTTCAGTATTTTGATCCATAACTTTCCAAACATTTGGGGAGCTTACTATTGCCTGTAATTGCAAATACAAAAGAGCAAATCATCTACTAATAAGTCTTTAAACTTGTTAAAGAGTTTTCTATAACTCCACTACATCTAAAGTGGTTGGATGGGGATAGTATGCTAATAGGTTGAAAGAATTTTATTAAATAAATGGGATTGTTATTATACTACATAGGGCATGAAAATGAAAGAGAAAAAAAGTGACTGGATAACAGGAAAAAGAAAGGAGAAACAGAGAAAAATAATAGGAAGGGGGAAGGAAGAAAGGCAGAAAATTAAAATGTGAGTATATGAAAAAAGAGAGGCTGTCAGTGTAGAAAACAGATGTAAAATGTATTATATAAATTTAATTAATACATTACCCAGAAAAAATAATGACAAGCAACCTCCCATTAAAAAGTAAACACCCAAAATCACTGATGTTAACCTAACAAAAAGGAAAACTAGAATATAGAGAACAAAGCAGTGTAAAAAATAAGTAAATACAAAAATATAAAGAATAAAAAAAACTAAAACAAAACAAAAACAGAAAAACTAAAGAACTAAACCAACAGAAGAAAAACCTGACCCAAAAGCAGAACCCATCCCAACACACCCTCAAAAAATAAAAATAACATACATTCATATACATGAACAAAAAAATATAAAATTTGAAAATAAGTCAGGTATGGAAAGTACAAGGATAGAGGCAAAAAATGGAGAAGCGATGAGAGAGAAAAGAAAGGGTGACAGTATAAGATAAATGTTGAAGTGAGTAAGAAGAGAAACAAAATGAATAGGTCCAATTAGTACAAAATTTTACATAAATTTAAAAAAACAGCCATGGGTAAAGACACCCCTCTGGAACCCTAGCTGTCCAGAGGGCCAAGGCAGTTTGATTACAAGGCAAAGGACCATTCCAGCTACCTAGGAAAACTCTCCTTGAATGGAATATTTCTCAACACTAAAAGCAAAGGGATTTGGGGATGCAGCTCAGAGGCCTTGTGCCAAAATTAAGCAAAATACAATCAATTATCATGTAACAACAGCAGAATAAATTTTAAAAAAAGAAGAAGTGGGGAAAGAGGGTAGGCAAGAGAGGTAATAGAATGGAGAGAAAAAGAAAAAATGAGTAGAGTATAATTAAAAATAAAAAACAACCAGGCACTGTTGCTCACATCTGTAATCCCAGTGACCCCAGAAGCTAAGGCAGGAGGATGGTGAGTTCAATGCCAGCCTCAGCAACTTAGTGAGGCCCTAAGCAACTTAGTAAGATCCTGGCTCAAAAATTAAAAAGGGCTGGGGATGTAGCACAGTGGTTAAGTGCCCCTGGGTTCAAACCCTGGTACAAAAAATAAACAAACCAACAAAAAATCCTGGTAGTATGGATCTGTCCAATTAATGCATTATTACATTATCAATAAAAATGCATAAGATTATGGATTAAGTAATACAATTTCCAATAGAGTCAGGGAATCCATTAAATTAATACATAAAATGATACCAGTCTAATAAAGACTAACAGCAAGGAATCAAAATTTATTCCTTGCTGATGTTTCTGAGATAAAGGTAGTTCTTAGTGAGACCTCCTGGTTTGGACTGTCTGCTATCGGGAGGTGTAGTAGATATAGAAGTTTATAGTGGAACCTCAGAGTGACTCACCTGTATGTTTATTATTAGATCTTAGATTATTATATCTTTCTACATCAGACTTTTGATTCAAAGGCTTCCCTGCACTCAAGTTCTTGCATTTTTCTATGCTGGTGTCCATTTGTCTGCCTTTGGTATGAGCTTATGTGGTTACAGAGCTTTAATGGATCATCTAAAAGCCGGTAGGATTGTTGGATGGAAACTTTTGAGTGTCTTCAGCCTTGTGGCCTGCTCTTTCCCAGGCTGGAAGAGCAGTTTGTGTTCTGAGTAAACACCTTGTCCCAGGGACTAGCTGAAAATAACTATTCCTTCTCTTTTTAATGGTAGTGGTTCTGCTGCTCTGAGAGATCCACCTGCCCAGTTTAAATGAGAGCCCCCTGCCATCAACTGGAGAAAAGATGGGACCTTGGGTGACCCAGAGAGTCTGTAAATCCCAGCAGGTGTGCTCACTTGCTGATAAGTCCTTGTTAACCCCATGATAATTTTTCACAATTAGGGCTTGCTTTTTTTTCTTGCTACAGGGCATTAGAATGGGTCTGAGAGTCTCTAAGGGTCAGTCCCAGGATATTGGCTGTGGTGTATTGCCTGGGCTGGACTATTAGTAGATATCCCAGGTAGGCAGCTCTAAAAATCCCACACTATGAACTGGTTTGCAGGTGCATGCCTGCAGCTCTGCCTCGACAGCAGCTCTTGCTGTCTGCCTGAGTAGCAAACGTGGCTCTGATAGATTTCCCCCTCAAAAACTCTGAACCTTCCAAACTGCCAGACTGTGGCTTCTGTTTTTAGGAATTGTCTGGCACTAGGCCACCCAATGATTCAGCCTTTCAGTCAGAACTCCCAATAGGGCTCTTCCACAGACCTGTTCCTGGACTGATTTTTGGGCTCAGAACCTACCTTTGCAGTGAGAAAGAAGAAAAAAGAAAGAAAAAAGATGGAGACTCATGGAGTCTATGTTGGATCTTGTGGATGTTGAAAACAGCGTAGAAAAAGTGTGGTGATCCCTGCTCTTCCGTGCCCAAAGTTGCCCTTTTAAGATGGATCCTGGTCCCAGCTCTCACTTTCTCCAGCTCTCATTTTTCTCCAGCAGCTCTGATCCTGAGTCACCCCAGTTTGTTGCACTGCATTTAAATCTCCTTTATGTTCAAACAGCATATCTATATGATGGTGATGTAAAAAATTCTTGTGATCCGTATGGTCCCCTCCCTCCCTTTGCCATTTTGCTTTCAGCACTTGAAAAGGGTTATCCCCTCCCCCACTAAGCAGCCAGGCATGCCCTGAATTGTTGTAGAATACTCCACTTAAAAAAAAAAAAACAAAACTGTAATTTTTCTAAAACAAACAATAAAACCACAAAAAAAACCCCAAACAGAAACAAATAACAAAAACTCACGATATTCCTCCACTCCTGCTGACCGTTTTCTCTTTGTTGGGATCCAATTCATCTTCCAGCAGCTCAACAAGAATTTATTTTATTTTTAAATTTATTTGTTCTAATTTGTTATACATGACAGCAGAATGCATTTGGATTCATAGTATACAAGTGGAGCACAATTTTTCATATCTCTGGTTGTACACAAAGTAGAGTCATACCATTCGTGTCTTCATACATGTTACCTAAGGTAATGATGTCCATCTCATTCCACCATCTTTCCTACGCCATACCCTCTCCCTTCCCCTCCCTCCCCTTTGCCCTAATCAAAGTTCCTCTTTTCCTCCCATGCTCCCTCCCTACCCCCATTAATGGATCAGCATACACTTATTGGAGAAAACATTTGGCTTTGATTTTTTGGGATTGGCTTACTTCACTTAGCATGATATTCTCCAGCTCCATCCATTTACCTGCAAATGCCATGATTTTATTCTCTTTTAATGCTGAGTAATATTCCATTGTGTATATCCAAGCAGGGGACATGAATTATGCAGGAGGCTGTTACCCACCATTTTCTTCTTATCATTTTTTTCTTAAAATGAGTTAGCTTTTATTTATTCTAAGACTTATCTGAATTTCTAATAGTATAGTTGTATCTGAATGATGCTGAAACTTAATAGAGCCTGAATGAAAGATTGTGGTTATTTAAAAATATGGTTTATATTTGCTTTTATACATGGTTGGAATTTTTGAAGAGTTTTATACCGATAGTCTTGTAACATGTATATTTCCTCCTTCATTTTCTCTTAGAAATCATTCAGACAATACTAATGATGGTAATGAAAACCTCAGGTATGAACATTTTTCTTTCCTACTTTGCCTTTGTTCCTTTTCCCTGAAGTCAACTTTTATGAATAATAGCGTATTGATTTGTATCACCTTCCTCTTGTCCAGACCTCAAATGGCAGCTTCCAGAAAGCTCTCTGGGTAGATCTCTCCCATATCATATTCAAAAAACTTAGAATTTATCCTTTAATTTACTGCTTTTGAAGTTACTTTGTCTCAATTTAATTTGTCTCAAATTATTTTTAACTAACAGATTGAGTATCCCTTTCCTGAAATGCTTGGGACCAGGAATGTTTGGGATTTTGGATGTTTTTCAATATTTGAGTATATGTAATGAGATATCTATATACAACTTATACACATAGCCTGAAGGTGATTTTATACAGATTTTTAGATTTCAATTGACATATAATAATTATACATGTTTATGGGTTATAGTGTGATATTTTCATACCTGTGTACAATGTACATTGATCAAATCAAAGTAATTTATATAACCATCATTTCATTTATTTTGTGGGTGTGTGTTGAGAATGTTCAAAATATTCTTTTAGCTATTTTGAAATATACAATAAATGATTGTTAGCTATTGTCACCCTACTATGAAATAAAACACTAGAAATTAATCCTCTTAACTATATATATTTTTTCCAGTACTGGGGATTTAACCCAGGGGCACTTAAACACTGAGCTACATCACAAGCCCTTTTTATTTTTTATTTTGAGACAGGTTCTTGCATAATTGCTTCGGGCCTCACTAAATTGTTGAAGATGGCCTCAAAGTTGCAATCCTCCTGCCTCAGACACCTAAATTGCTGGCATTACAAGTGTGTGCCACCATAACAGGCTTAATTGTAATTTTTATGCAATATTTTTGATAATTTTGTTCATGAAGAAAGGTTTCATGGTTTGTAATTTTCCATTTGTTTTATCACATTGGTTGTCAAAAAAATTTGGATTTTATAGCATTTCAGATTTTAGATTTAATTTTTAATTAGGGATGTTCAACTTGCATACCGTTTTCAGTACAAGTGTAGGTATTTCTAATGCCATTTTGCACTTGATGTCTGGGAAGATGTATCATTTAACTGAATTTTAGATATTTACTACAGCTCTATAGACTCTGTGTAGATCCTTCTCCTTTTGAGTATTGGCTGGTGCCATTAGGGACTTCTGGTCAAAAGTAATCTTCTGTATTCTTCCTCATAGTAGAGCATCTTTCTGTGAATTTAATGACCCTAAATTATTGGAGAACTTTGAGGATGGTCATGTAAGTCTGCTATTTTTCCCTTCAAAATGGACATGATAATGCTGTATAACTTTAAAACTTACATATAATTTCCTAAAAGAAATATAATTTTCTGAACCCAGTAGGAGAGAGTCTTGGGAAAAAAATGATCTATCAACCAAGAATTTCTGGTGCAAAGGAATTTTTTGCACCAATATAATGAGCTAAACACTGACTTTATTGTGTGTGCATTTAAACATCATACAAGACCTTTTACTATGTAGTTATCTATTTTTCAACTATCTTCTTTGTATTGCATGCCATCAATATCTTCATTATTCCAACACACTGATATACTAGATTTGAAATCGTGATCTTCTATAAAAAAGTGATCTTTTAAAGCATACATCCATACCTGTTTATTCTTTGCTTAAATACCCTCTGAATACTGGCACTGCACTAAGGATAAAATCCAAACTCATGACCATGGTCTTCTCTCCAACCTCATTCTTTGGCACCGTCTTTTGCTCAAGGTGCTAAAGGTCACACTTGTCTGGAGGCTCCACAATCACACAAAGCTGAAGCTTTCTGCTTCAGGTCCTCTGAACTTGCTGTGTCCTATGTCAGGTACAGGCCACCACAAGTGACAACTATACAAACAGTGAATAAACCTTTTTTGTTTGGATATTAATTTAACTGTCTCCTTAGATTCCCTGGCCACCTGTCTGAAATAGACTCCTCTTCTTCTGTCACAGGCCCTGTTTTTTTCCCTCCAGCTTCAAGAAATTCTATCTCCTCCAGGAGGACAGAAGCTCTAAGAGGGCAGGGCCATTCTGATGTCTCCCTAGCCTCCTCTACTGTCCCTGACTCGGTAGCCACCCACAAATACTTTTTGAATCCATGATGTTTCTTGGCTGGGGCCTGCCTTGTGTGTTCCTGAGGTTTAAACCTCAGGCACCATACCTCAGTTGGTACAATATTGCAGATTCTGTATAATTTCCACATGGCTGGCATTTAGGAGACTCATTATCTCTGCATCTTTTTCTAGCCCTCATCAGAATACATTAAGGAATTCCTTACCCTCTTATGTGTGTGCCATACAGTTATTCCTGAGAGATGTGGAAATGATGTACTCTACCGGGCTTCCTCCCCAGGTAGGTGTCATGTGCAAAGAAAGTGTGCACCTCATTGTGCCTAGTGGGTAATGAGGCTTCAGGAGAAGTTGCTGCTGCTGCTGATATCCATTATTCCTACCTCTTCTTTCCCTGAAATTCTCACTAGTGGGGATACACAGAACAGAGCAGCTCAGAGCCATTCTACAACCCTGGGGCTCCTTGTCTCTCATTTCAAAGATTGTTGTAAAGAGGCCAAGATGGGCTCTTGGGCCTGGAGAGCTGAGCAGTGTTTTGGTCATAACCAGGAATAAAACAGAGGTGAATTTAAGGCCCTGCAATATTTTATGAGGGTACTATTAATGTCATTGAGAACAAGCAAAATCATTATGTGTAGTAGTGCTGTTAGCTGGGTAAATTCATCTTAGTCCAGAAAAAGGCCCTATTTAACCAGATTTCTTCTTCATGAGCACTAGTACCTAGAAGGACAGATAAATACACTTGGATCAAAAAAGTCAACTTTAAAATATGTCAAAGTATTTTAGTATTGCAGAATGCAAATCTGTATTAAATTAAATTTGGTATGAATATTGCTTGATGCCTATTAATATGGACTATTTATTGACAGATGAAGCTGCTTTAGTGAAAGGAGCAAAAAAACTTGGCTTTGTTTTCACCACAAGAACACCTTATTCTGTCACCATAGAAGTTGTGAGTATGACACTGAATACTTTTGAATGTTTTACAGACTCCTGATTTTCAATAGAAGTACAGGTGTACCATGGTTCAGAGTAGAAATCCTGAAGATTCTGGGATTCCCTCTTTATCTCACCCCTTTCCAAACATTGGCCTCAGGGACCTTCTTTCGCTTCTCTAAGTTTGTCTTGTCTTATTATTGTGCATTTATGCAGGGTTTGTGAAGATTAGATGAGTTAATACATAGAGAGTGACTGGGATTAGTGTCTGGCACATAGAAAGTACACAGTTTAAGTGAGCTATTCCTAAGAGTTAAAATCATCAAAACTTTGAGAGATGTACTATGATTTTCTATGTGAAATTTACATTGTTTAAATATTTTTTGTGAATTCTGTTAGTATATTGATTTTTCATTTTAGTGTGTGTGTGTATGTGTGTGTGTGTGTGTATATATATATATATATCCATCCTTTTTCTGTGTGTGTGTGTGTGTGTGTATATATATATATATATATCCTTTTTCTGTTTGATAATTATTCACCAAGAGTCTTTGATATTGTGGGAGAAAATTGAAATAATGGAAACATAGTAGCCAACATGCTGATTTTTCCCCTAGTGATAATGGGATGGTTAGGGGTGTTTGCAACTTTGGTTAAAAAATTAATTAATCATTATATCTAGAGTATCTGGCACATGGACAACTCTGAAATTATTTGAAATTCTGCCACACATCACTGCCTTATTGGTGATGCTAGGAATTGGTAGATTCAAAGATAAATTGATCTTGGCTATTAGAACTCAAGAGACTATAACTGAAAAACTTAGAAAAGAAAGCATCATTGCTGTAGACCTTTAAATATATCATATCACCTCTTACTGTTGTCCATCTCTTCAAATTAATTAATAATATTTTCATTTGCTCTTTGCAATTTATTGAAAAGATTTATTTTTCCATTATTGTCTGATGATTGTCTCTTATACTACGTGTGTATGTGTGTCCCTGCCCTCTAGAAAGTATTTATAAAATGTTTATACTAGTGCTAATTTTAAATTGAAAAGTGAGGTGCTTTTGTCCTAATTTGGTACCCTTAGAAACATTCATGGTAATACTGCCCATGTTGCAAATAATGCTCTTACCAGAGGAGGACATTGTCATCTCATTAGAATTGTAAGAAAATTTATATTTTGAAAAAGATGTGTATTTGGAGAGTAAAACATTTGTGACTGGGGGTATGGATTATTTTATAAGATGAATGCATTTTTCCTCTAATAATTTTTTTTTACCTTCCTGTAGATGACAGAAACACACACTTTTGAAATCCTTAACATCCTGGAGTTCTCTAGGTAAGCTCTCTTCTCATACAGTTCATGTATTTTCAAAGGCAGTTTCCACAACTTTTCCAATTGAGATTTGGTAATGTGAATCAAAACTTCAAAACAGAATCATGAAATTCTTGTTAGCCTCTATGTGGAATCTTAGCTCAGTTCTTGGTTTTTGCAAAGAACTCATTAGGCCAAATTCCCCTTAGTAAGTTGTGTACAGAGTCAAATAACTCCCTTTGATAGCACTGCCAAGGTCAGAATTGTGATTTTGGATCTGTTATAACTTTACCATCTCACTGACTAGACAATAGCACCTAAGGGAAATGATCACCTTCTGTAGGGTCTGCTGTCCAGGAAATACTCAGTGAATATTTAGTGGAAGGATAGATGTTGGAAATTATTTTCACAAACCCAACATGTTTCTTTAAAAGTAGACAGTAAATTAATTCATTTTTTTCTTTTTAAAGGTCAGTGATGTGCATTCAAGTCCTTCCTGCTTCTTACACTTCAGTGTTGTTCTAGCACCAACAGCTAATTCCCCAGAGTACATTGTGAGGATGGTGATGCTAATACTAATTTTATTGAACTTTTCTGCAAGACCTATGAAATCATATCTCTTGAACTCTTTGAGCATTCTAATGTAGAAACTGAAAATTTAGGAAAGGAAATGATGAAATTACGCATTAACTCTTCACAAAGTTGAATGATTTTGTTTAAATCGTATTTTTAAAGACTTGTTTCCTAATGACATTTTTAAAAAACCAAAAGAAATTTAACAAGTTTTTAAGACTTGGCAAAGTTGTCATCAACTTCTCCTCACATACACCTTGAGAGCTTTTTCCAAAATCTTTTTTTATTTTTATTTTGACTTTCCATAACTTTTATTAATTATAGTATATTAACTCCATGGCTTAAACATTTGTACTTCTTTTAACATTTTTTGAAATGTGAGATTTTTGAAATTTGCTTTATATATCCTTTTTTAAATTAGTATTGGAGCTTTATAGTTATAAATAGTAGTCAGTTTCATCCCGACAACTCATAGATACACAGAAATCGATTTTACTTCATGATCCCCCTCTTTTTCCTTCCCATTTTCCCTCCCCTCTCCCATTCTCTTTACTCTACTAGACTTCCTTTCATTTGTCTATTAATTTATATTTGGTTATTTATGCTCTCCTATCCTTCTCTCATCCTTTCACTTCTTTTACTCTAGCCTCTGCATATGAGAGAAAATATTAAACTTTTGAGTTTCTGAGTTTGACTAATTTCTCCTAGCATGATATTCATTCTCCATTTCCATCCATATACTGGCTAATGGCCATAATTTCATTCTTTTTAATGGTTCAGTAGAACTCTATTGTGTATTTATACACAATTTCTTAATCCATTCATCTGTTAGTGGGCATCCATAATTTAGCTATTATGAATTTTTCTGCTATAAAGATGTGGCTGTGTCAGTGTAGTACACTGATTTTAGATGTTTTGAGAAAATACCCAGGAGTGGGTTAGTAGGGTCGTATATTCGATTCATTCCTATTTTTTTGAGGAATCTCCATATTGCTTTCCAGAGTGGTTGGGCTAGTTCACAGTCCCATCAAAAATGTCCAAGTGTTCCTTTCTTCCCACAACCTCACCAGCATTTGTTGTTGTTTGTGTTCTTGATCATTGCCATTCTGACTCCTGTTAAGTTTTTGAATTCTTTATATATTCTAGATATTATTTCTCTTTCAGAAGAGTAGCTAGCAAAGATTTTCTCCCATGTATTGCTAGTTGTTGGTTTCTTTAGGTTTTCTCTGTCCTTTTGATTCAGTTTTCATAGATTGTATTTGTCCAGAAATGTATCCATTTTATTCTAGGTTTTGCAGCTTATTGGAGTATAAATTTTCAAAATATTTCTTAATGATCCACTGGATTCTGTAATTGGTAATTCCTTCTTTTTCATCTCTAATTTTATGAATTTGTGTTTTCTCTCTTCTTCTTTTGGTTAGTATGGTTATGGGCTTATCAATCTTGTTTATCTTCTCAAAGAACCAACTCTTGTTTCATTGGTCTTCTGTATATTTTTTATTCTCAATTTGATTGATTTCTGCTCTGATATTAACTATTTCCTTCTTCCTACTGGTTTTGGAATTGGTTTATTATCCTTTTTCATGGACTTTGAGATGCATCATTAGGTTGTTCATTTGGGATCTTTCTGATTTTCTTATGTAGAAACATACACATATAAACTGTCCTCTTAGAACTGCCTTTATAGTGTCCCAGAGGTTCTAATATGTTGTATCACTATCATCGTTTGAATCTAAGAATTTTTAAATTTCTCCCTTAATTTCTTTTATCACCTATTCATCATTCAAAAGTGTAATGTTCAATCTCCACAAATTTACATAGTTTCTGTACAGTTTTGTCATGTTGATTTCTAATTTCAATCCATTATGATCCGATAAGATGCAAAGAATTATATTTTGTATTTACTAAGAGCTGCTTTGTGGCCTATATATGGTTTGTTGTGGAGACGGTTACATGAGTCACTGAGAAGAGTATATTCATCTGTTGGATGAAATATTCTATAGCTGTCTGCTAAGTGCATTTGATTTATAATATTTTTCAGGTCTAAAGAGTCTTTACTGAATTTATGTCTGTATGATCTATCTAATAGTGAGAGAGATGTGTTGAAATCATTCAGTATTATTATGCTGGGGCATGAGACTTCAGTTTGAGTAGTGTCTCTTTTATGTAATTGAAACCATATTTGGGGCATAAATATTTACTATTGCTATTTCTTCTTGTATTTTTCCCTTTACCAGTATTTTTCTTTACCAGTATGAAGTGACCTTATTTGTCTCTTTTGATTAATTTTTGTTTGTAGTCTACTTTGTAAGATAAGAGAGTAGCTACTCCTCCCTATTTTGGGGCTCCATTTGCATGATACATCAATTTCCATCTTTTTACTTTCATCATGTGGCTGTCCTTGCCTATGAGGTGAATTTCTTACAAATAGCATATTGTTGAGGATTGCTTTTTAAACTCATTCTGTTAGCCTATATCTTTTAGTTGGAGAATTGAGACCATTTACATTCAAAGTTATTACCAGGAGATGTTTATTAATTCCTGAGATGTTTATTAATTCCTGCCATTTTGATTTATTTATGTTTAATTTTGTCCTATTTCTCATTTACTTAGCTACTCTTAAAATGAGATTTTTTTCATTTATGAACTCTGAGGGTTTTTTAAAATTTCTTCTGTGTGGAGTATTTCAATAAGTAAGTTCTATAGAGCTGGTTCAGTTGTCATGAATTCTTTTAGTTTGCGCTTATCCTGGAAACTGATGAAGGAAGAAGAAACCTGCCCTGGGCTTCATGTATTATTCCATCCTCACAACTCTTTCAAGTAGATCTTCCTGTCCCCATTTTGCTGCCCTACCCTGTCAACTTGTGATATCCCTGGATACCGACAGGGCCCACTACGAGTTCACAGGGTAGAGACTCTGCTGTTGAACTAAACTCAACCATTAAGGCTAGCCATTTTGTTGTCCAACTCTGAGATTCTGTCTTCAAAATGGATTACTTTCAGAGACTTTCAGCTGAACATATATTTGATTTATTTTGTCTTTAATTTCCAAGATTATGTTTGGTTCTTTTTCAGTATTTCTATCTTTTTTATGGAATTTCTCATTCATATCCTATACTGACTTCCTTAATTCATTCAGTTGTTTTTCTTTGGTCTCTTGGAATCCATTGATTATTTTTATAATGATTCTTTTGAATTCTTCATCTGATATTTAATCCACTTCAATATCTTTGGAGTCAATTGCTGGTAAATTATAAACCAGAGGAGGTGTTGTGTTATCTTGAATTTTTCATATTTCTATGTTGAGTCTGGGAGATATTGTGTGGGCCTTTTCTGGACACAGTATTCACTTGCTAGAGTGATCTAGATTGAGATTCCTTTGTAGGTGTGGTATAGACAGCTTTTATGTTAATTGTCTGTTTTTGCTGTAATAGTAAATAACCACAGGTGGGACCTGGGGGCCCACCTCTATCTGTTTCTACTTGAGGCTTGGTTGTTAATTTTGTTTTTTGTCTCTTCTATTATTTGTATTAAAGTACAGCTGAAGATTGTTATTGATTTGTGTATAAAGCAAGATGCACTGTCTTTTGGTTGAGTTTAGTTCAACAGCAGAGTCTCTACCCTGTGAACTTGTAGTGGCCCTGTCAGAACCTAGGGATACTACAAGTTGACAGTGAGGGTAGGGCAGCAAAATGGGACAGGAAGATCTACCAAAGAGTTGTGAGGATGGAATAATACATGAAGCCCAAGGCAGGTTTGTTCTTCCTTCATCAGTTTATTTTTTTTTTAATTTTGTATTTGTTCATTTTAGTAATACATGACAGTAAATGTGTTTTAGTTATACATGACAGCAGAATAGCATACATACAGAGAATATAACTCCCCTTTATTGTGGTTTTACATGATATACTAGTTGTGTATTCATATTTGAACATAGGAATATCATGTCTGATTCATTCTACTGTTTTTCCCATTTTCATTCTCCCTCCCATCCTGTTACTCCCCCCTGTCCAATTCAGTGAACCTCCATTCCTCCCTCCCTGCACCTATTGTGAGTCAACATCTGCATATCAGGTAGAACATTAGGTCTTTGGTTTGGGGTGTTGGCTTATTTCACTTAGCATGATAAACTCCAGTTACATTTATCAGCAAATGCCATAATTTTATTTGTCTTTCAGGCTGAATAATATTCCATTGTGTGTATGTACCACATTTTATTTATCCATTCATTCTGTTGAAGGGCATCTAGGTTGGTTCCATAGCTTAGCTTTTGTGAATTGAACTGCTGTAAACATTGATGTGTCAGAGGAGTGGGATAACTGGGTCAAATGGTGGTACCATTCCAAGTTTTCTGAAGAATCTCCATACTGCTTTCTATAGTGGTTGCACCAATTTGAAGTCCCATTAGCAGTGTATGAGTATACCTTTTCCCCACATCCTCATCAACATTTATTATTACTTATATTCTTGATAATTGCCATTCTGACTGGAGTGAGATGAAATTTCAGTGTAGTTTTAATTTCCACTCTAATTGCAGAGATGTTGAACTTTTTTATATATACATTTTTTGACCAATTGTATTTCTTCTTCTGTGAAATGGTCTATTTAGTTCCTTTGCCCATTTTTGATTGGGTTATTTGTTTTTTTGGTGTTAAGTTTTTTGAGTTTTTAAATATATCCTGGAGATTAATGGTCTGAGGTGCAGATGAAGAGTAACTTCTGAGTGGTAGTAGTAGTAGTAGAAGGTTGGAGAGATTTACAGTTAGGATCCTAGTTTAAGGAACTAGGTAAAGAAAAGGAAATGGAGACTGGCAATTGAAGAAACATGTTGATTTTTTCATCAATTGTCAGCTGGGGACTCTATGGAATTCTTTTGACTTTAGTTGTGTTATGTACTAAAGAAAATAATGATAATTTTCATATCGTTTTAGCAATAGAAAAAGGATGTCGATAATTGTACGGACTCCTGCAGGACATCTTCGGCTATACTGCAAAGGGGCAGTAAGTGTTGGGATTCATAATTCACATGAACTTTTTCTGTCCCTGCTCCACCAACTTGTAGAAAGTTGTTCACAACTTAACAATATCTTTAAATGGTGTTTTCTCTCTGCGGTTGCTTTTGGTTGTCAACAGACTAAAACTTCATTGCATGGTAGCCAAAGAACTTTCTCACAGCCAGAGTTCTGATGTGAGACACCAGAATGCTTGTTAAGCTTAACGTCAGTGATATGTTTGCTGTCATTTGGTTTTTTTATTGAGAACTAATGATAAGATTGTTTGTGCCAAGAATTTGTCATAGGAATTTTGATCCCAGTTTCACTTCAAAGTATTTGGATTTGGTACATGTCATGAATTTCTTTTAACCTTTGTAAATCTTTTTAAAAAAGTATTTATATGTTTATTTACCACCATATAAGTTTACTGAGGTATGATTAAAGTTTAAAGTTTATTGAAGTAAAATAAACTGTATATTTAAAGTGCACAAATTGTTAAGTTTTGATCCTGATTTGTTTTCTGTCATCATATATTTACATTCACTAAAATATTACATCCATGAAACAAGGATGTGTGTGTGTGCCTGTTTGTTGGGCTTCTTGCATTCTTAATCATACTGAGATTTGTCCACATTGTAACTTATACCAGTAGTTCACTTCTTTGTGATGCTGAGTGGTATTTTCATTTGATGGCTGTATCATAGTCTGCTTATCCATTCACCTGTTGGTGGATATTTTGTTTGCAGTTTTGACTACTACAAGTAATAGTCCTATCAGCATTTGTGTGCAAGTTTCATTGGTTTTATTTTTATTGGATGTATATACCTAGGAGTAAAATGACGGGATCACATGGCAGGTATATGTTTAACCAAACTGTGGTTACACTCCTACCAGCAATCCTTGTCAATACTTTGTGTTGTTAGTCTTTTTAATTGTAGCCTTTTTATTTTTAATTGTTTATTTTACTGTGGCTTTTATTTACATTTACATACTGTGATGGGATACTGAGCTTCTTTTCTGGGGTTTATTTGTCATCTGTATTGGGTGTCTCCAAGACCATTCCTATGGAGATTTACTAGCAGGAATCATCAGACTCATCATATAGTTTCCTCATGGCTGAGATTTACAATAGTAGCACAGTAAGAATGCACAGACAGATCTTAAGGGGAAAGACATAGGTGGAGTCTGGAGGAATCAATTTCCATGGAGTCACAAAGGGAAAGTTTATATCAGTTTAGTGAATTGTGTACCAGCCAAGTTCCTAGATGCCAGCCAAGGGCCAACCTTATAAGAAGGTGTTTCTGAGGATAACAGTCTCGAACCTGATATGTTAACTTTCTTGCATACCATCCACTTATTTCTTTGGTGAACAGTCTTCTTAAATATTTGATCTCCCTTGGTTAAAAAAAAACTTATTTTTTTGGAGGTAATATTCCCTCAGCTTATATTCTTTGAAAGTGATCATAAAGAACATAAGTAATTGGTAGAATTTACCAGTAAATTAATTTATGTCTAGTGCTTCTCTTTTGGAAGATTGATTATTGGTTCAATTTCTCTAATATATGTAGGACTATTCAGATTGTCTATTTCTTCATGTGTGAGTTTTGGCAGATTGCATCTTTCAAGAAATTGGTCTATTTTGTTCAGGCATACCTATACATTTGATATTTTTTATCTTCTCTCTTTTTCCTAATTGGCTGGCTAGACAGTTTATTAGATATATTGATTTTCCTCAAAGAAACTGATTTTAACCTTATTGATTTTTCTTGAAAGCTTTCTTACTTTCTATTTCACTGATTTCTACTCTTTATTTTTTTCCATAAATTTGTCTAATTTTTGTTTCATTTTCTCTTCTATTTTCTAGCTTTCTAAAGTACAACTTGATTTGGGAGTCTTCTTTTCTAATGTAAATGTTCAGTGCTATAAACCTCCTCTATAAACCTACTGCTTGAGTAGCAGCTCACAAATTTTGATATATTACACTTTCATTCAACTCAAAATATTTTAATTTTTCTTTGGTTTCTTCTTTAACTCATGAGTTATTTTTAAGTGCTTTTTGTTTTGTTTCTGCTTTTCGTTTTTGTGATACTGAGGTTTAAACCCAGGACCTCACTTATACTATTCAAGTGCTCTACCACTGAGCTATATCCCCATCCCTTTTTATTTTATTTTGAGTCAGGGCTGGCCTCAAAACTTGTGATCCTCTTGCCTCAGACACCCAAGTAGCTGAGGTCATTACTAGAAGAAGTGTTTTGTCTTCACATATTTAGGAATTTCCTGGAGATATTTCTTGGATTGACTTATAATTTAATTCCATTGTATTCTTAGAACATTCTTGGTATGACTTGAATCTTTTAAATTTTATTGAGAGTTGTTTTATGGGTCAGGTTTTGGTCTGTGTTGTCAAATGTTTGGTGTGCCCTTTAAAATAATAGGTATTGGACTGTTTTGGTATGTGGTGTTTTGTAGCTATGGATTTAGATACAGTTGGTTGGCGCATGCACATAAACACACACATATACATATACACACACTCATATACATACATACATACACTTACTGGCTTTAACTATTTGTTCTGTCAACTAATTGAGAGGGGAATATCAAAATTCCAAACTATAATCGTTTTATACTTGCTCTTATTAGGTACATAAACTTTTGGGATTGTTATTTCATTTTGATGAATTGATCTCTTTGACATTGTGAAATGATTCTTTATCCTTTTTAATATTTTTTATTCTGAAATATCTTGTTTGATATTAATATAAATGCCCCACATTTGATTAGTTAGTATGGTATATCTTTTTCTTTTCACTTAAATAATTTACATGAGTATGCTTCAGCGTGTTTCTTTTGGGGAGCAGGTAGTCGGTTCTTGTAGTTTTGAGTCATTCTGGAATTTTCTGCCTTTTAACTGAGGTATATAGATCATCTTTAGACTGTACTTATTGATATGGTTAGGTTTCAATGTATCATGTGGACATTTATTTCCTAGCTGTTCCATCTATTTTTCCCCCTTATTCTGATTTTTTTTCTGACTTTTTTTTTTGGATTACTTGAATATTTTGTGTTATAATTTCTCTTCTTTAAAAAATTATTAGTTTATACTAGGCATATTAAATTCATTATATTTTACCTACAGGTGATATTATATTACTTTAGTTATAAGAACCTTACAATACTATAATTCAGTTTGCTTTCAATCTCTGTGCTATTGTGGTTGACATTTTGATTTTACAAATATTATAAACCTCACACCACATTGTTATTAATTTTGTTTAAAGTTGATTATCTCTTAAATATAAATAATTGGCTAGAAATATAATCCATTCATATGGAAGCTGATCAGTCCATTGATACCTAATGTTCCTCAGCCTTCCCCCTCTCTTTCCATGAAAGTAATTCTTCCAATCACTTACAGTCTTCCCATTCAAGTAAGTTGATGAATAAAATATTCACCATTTTGTTATATGTTTCTAATGATCTACTTTCTATTTGTTAAGAATTTTCTTTTAATATGTAAGTAAACAAAATAGATGTTTTTATTGTTTTTCTCAGTCTTAGAACATTACAGGGAAGATCTCTGAATCACTAAATTCTACCTGAAATAATTATTCTATACTTGGTTTTTAATCACTTGGGGTGTATGTTGAACAGAGACCCACTTGGGCTGCTTTTATAGGTTTAGAGAAATAGTTTGCATTCAAATCATGCAGAGTGTGGCATTTGACTCTTCTCATTATTTCGGGTAGGTGTGCTTTTTTTTAGATTGTTAAAATTTCTTTGATAAATTTGAGGATTTGTAAGACAATGATATTTTTTTTTTCATTACTCTCCCTGTTGTCTTCTCCAATGTGTAGGTCAGACTTAGTTTTATCCAAAGTGAAGAGAGATGCTCTTTAAGACTTATTTTTGGAATTGTGGCTGCTTAAACTCCTTTACACCTACTAGATTCAGCAATAAAATTATAAGGCACTATTTAGAATGTTGACTTAAAATCTTATATTCGATGTTAATTACAGGGAATCATTTTTTGTAGGACACAGTGATTTATGAGAGACTTTCAAAAGATTCCCTATTTGTGGAGGACACATTAAAACATTTGGAACTTTTTGCCACAGAAGGTAAGTGAGGTTGTTTAGAATCCATTTACTTTTGAAAATGTTGTTCTTAAAGGTTGTGATTATAACCTGAATGCATGTCACTGGTGCTTGTTAGGCACACAGGTGGCATGCAGAGCTCTTTTATGTTTGTGACTTTATAATGCCTTCTGCTTGCTTGAAAGTAAATGGTTTCTCCAAGGAATCCTAAGATACCATTATTATTTCCCCCCTTTTTCTCCTTGTAATACTTTTGTGCTTATGAGCAAACAGTAAAATGTGTGTTCTTACTATGTATTTCATTATGTTTAGCTCATCATTATCTATTTCTGCAAGCTGTGTTGCCTTTTAGCTGGTTATATTAGGAACTTGGCCCATAGATGGAGAAAAACACAGGCTTTTCCAATATGTGTTATACATTTTGTAGTTAATTATTTCTATGTATAACTCAAAAGCCAACCTCACTGACATTTTTCTATCATTTTTCCCAATGTCTTTCTCATGTTGACTTATCATCTTTTAAGGAAATATAATTCCATGAGTGAATTTCAACCAAGGACAACATTCACTTAAAGCTTGGCAAAGACTTTGAAGAGCAAGATGAAATATCATTTAAGAGTAAAGCTACTAATATCTGGCAAGCTGAGGCTAACTTTGTCCTTTTAGTTTATAAGCTGCTGCTTCATATAGCCAAGCATATGTCCATCCTGAAAGTATGGATGTAGTTTGCAAAGTTGTACATTGGACCTTTTATTGCTATTAAAATATAGAAGTGCTGTAGGCAGACTGTACCACATACAACCATATGGGAGCTCTATTATAATTGAACACAAAACAGAGAAACAACTTCTGTGTTCTGTAGAGTCAGTTTGTAGGGAATCCTAAAGTATATAGATGCCAAGATAGCCTTGGCAAAGTATTATAGTATGGTTTTAAAAAAATTTAAATATCCCACAAAATGGGATTTAAGTCAATTTTCTGTTGTTTTGGAGATTATTTGACAGTAACTGAAAACTTGAACCTTTGTTCATTCATTCATTTATTCAGCAGGTAGTTAATGAACATCTATTAAGTGCCATATACTCTCCTAAACATCTAGGATAATAGTGGAGCTCAAGCTCTGAAGGAATTTACAAGTAGATAATGTCAGGTGATTCCAAGTTCTACGAAGAAAAAACAGGAAAAGGGAAGCAGGGAAGGATGCAGGGCACTGTTTATCGGGTGATTTAGGCCCAGACTGAAGGAAGGAAGGGAAAATGAAGTGGCTTCCAGAGAAAGTGGAAGACTCTGAAAGTAAAAGGACCAGCAAGGATGTTACTGTGAGTAAGGAGGAGCAGAGGAAAGACAGCAAAGGGAGCCGGAGCAGACTGGTAGGTCCATGTGAGGCACATCTAAAAGGCTTTTGAATATTATTTCTTAATGCTCCACTTGTGCCTGATGGCTGGCTGCTGATCACGTTCTTGCTTGCAGGTCTGAGGACTCTCTGTATTGCCTATACTGATTTAACTGAGACAGATTACCAAGATTGGTTGCAGGAGTATAAAAAAGCTAGTGCAATTTCACAAAACAGAATTCAAAGACTGGAGGAATGCTATGAGATTATTGTAAAGGTAATGTAACCCACATGCACTCTGCATGCCAAGATAAATATATGATGGAGGGCTGGGGTTGTAGCTCAATGGTAGAGCACTTGCCTCGCATGCAAGAGGCACTGGGTTCAATCCTCAGCACCACATAAAAATAAATAAATAAAATAAAGATATTGTGTCCACCTACAACTAAAAAAATAGTAATATGTATTATAGAAATTCACTTGTCAGTGTTTCATATCTTGTTGTACTTTTTAAAATGTGTTATACATTTTATAGGTTAATTATTTCACACATAATTATGTATGAGGGTTTTTCTTTAAAAATATAAACCTGTTCTATGCTGAAATTCATAAAATATATCTTAAAAATATTTCTGTCTCTTCTGCATCATAGCCTAATCACTTAAATTTTGTAACCCTTTTTATACCTTTTCCTATTTCAAAAGAAACACATATTCATTGTAGAAAAACAAGCAAAAATAATAAATAATCACTTATGTTGGGCTAATAAATAAGCTCTGGTATGTAAGCTTCCAGTCTCTTCCTTTTCTTTATATAGCTTTGTATTATATATATATATTTAACATACACATATACACACACAAGTTTTTCCCATGAATATTAGCACTCAAGTATGTTCTACTTGAGTCATGAATTTTTCATGTAATAAATTGGGAATGTTTTTCCACATCATTCAATATTCTTTTTTTTTTTTTTTTTTTT
>NW_025999942.1:667080-677427 GCF_001458135.2 Marmota marmota marmota
TTTTTTTTTTTTTTTTTTTGTGGTGCTGGGGATTGAACCCAGGGCCTTGTGCATGTAAGACAAACACTCTACCAACTGAGCTATATCCCCAGCCCTCATTGAATATTCTTGTATGTTGTGAGCTCTACTGTCTGGTGGTTTCTTTTCTTCAGGGAAACATCATGTGCCCAGGATTGGAGAGCGTCCATCCAGGATCATTGTGAATCTGCTTCAGTTAAGGCCTCAGGGATTTCACAGGTCGTGGGCCAACCTTTATTTCAGTTTTTTGGCTTGGAATTCTTTTGTCCTTTGGCCCTGTGAATTCGGCATTGCATTTCTGGAGAAGTTTGGCTAGAAGATGTTTAGATTAGGTCTAAATATTAGATCTCTCTCTTTTTTAATTTGTTCTTTTTTAATCTTAATTTGTTACATATGACAACAGGATGCATTACAATTCATGTTACACATATAGAGGACCCTCTGAAAAGGAAACAAGGAAACTACCCCATTTACAATAACAGAAAAAAAATACTTAGGAATCAACTTAATGAAAGAGGTTAAAGACCTCTACAGTGAAGACTACAGAATGCTAAAGAAAGAAATTAAAGAAGACTTTAGAAGATGGAAAGACCTAAATTTGTTCTTTTTAGTTAGACATATTATATATAAGTCATTTAGAGCAGATTATGCTAAGTGAAGCTAGCCAATCCCTAAAAAACAAATGCCAAATGTCTTCTTTGATATAATGAGAGCAACTAAGAACAGAGCAGGGAGGAAGAGCAGGAGGAAAAGATTAACATTAAACAGAGACATGAGGTGGGAGGGAAAGGGAGAGAAAAGGGAAATTGCATGGTAGTGGAGGGAGTCCCTCATTGTTATACAAAATTACATATAAGAGGTTGTGAGGGGAATGGGAAAAAAACAAGGAGAGAAATGAATTACAGTAGATGGGGTAGAGAGAGAAGATGGGAGGGGAGGGGAGGGGGGATAGTAGAGGATAGGAAAGGTAGCAGAATACAACAGTTACTAATATGGCATTATGTAAAAATGTGGATGTGTAACCGATGTGATTCTGCAATCTGTATATGGGGTAAAAATGGGAGTTCATAACCCACTTGAATCGAATGTATGAAATATGATATGTCAAGAGCTTTGTAATGTTTTGAACAACCAATAAAAAAAAAAAAGAAAGAGTTGCCATCTAATCCAGCTTCACGCCAAGTGTATGGACTCTAAACTATCCCTCCTAAGTAATTAGTCAGCTTCTGCAGATAGATTGTAATGAAGGGGACTGGTGAGTGTGTAATCTATTTCTTCCTTATGGTTCTATTTTGGAGTCTCCCGTGGCGCATTCCCAATTTTTACCACAGGTCATTCATTTCTCCTACATACTGAGAAGAAATCTGGAAAATGATCTTCTGGAACAGAGTACAAGTATTATGGCAATAATTTTTCAATTAAATGGTTATATTTTAATTTTTACTTAAAATATAGGGCAGGGGATTTATTGGGAAAAGAGTAAAGATGAGTAATAAAGTCATAGGATAAAGAAAATAAGAAGTAGGTTTGCTTTTCCTAGCATATGTAATGCCGATGGTAAAACTGGGAAGAGGAGTGATTTTGAATGTTAGGGTTTGCCAGTACAGCTTGAGCTCTCACACAGTGCCTGGCTGCAGGGAGTGTTCAGGAACGTTAGGTGAATGGATGAATGAATATTGGGGTTGAAAACTGCAAGTTTCTCTGCTATTCAAGAAAAAATAGTCATGTATAAGGAAAGGCTTGGTATTGATTTCCAGGGCACATTCTCTTCCTTAAATAATAAAAAGCAGGCGGCCCATGTCGAGCCAGTTTTCTCCCATCTGGTCTTGTGTGGTTATCTGGCCTGGGTAAAAGTCACATTTTTATATTTCCGATGTACTTGAATACCTGTAGTAACAATGAGTATGATACGATGCTGTTGTTAGGATTAACAAGCCTTTAAAAGGTCAGAGTGGAAATCTAATCAATTTTAGACAGTTTAACAAAGCAAAATCACACTACTTAATAAAGTTCTATTTCTCAATGACTATATGATTTAAAAAATATAGGGTAGCATCAGTTCTCAAACATTCCATTACTATTTAGCCTGTCTGACAGAAGACAAGTTATCAGACTCTGTGATGCTAAAATGACATTGATAATCAGCAAGTGTATTGACCACTATGTCTTCACTTTCCTGACTTGATATTTTTCATTTCCCTCAGAAGTGATGAGTTCCTGAGGGTTGAGTCATGCAAGCTAGACTTCTGTGGGGCTGGGAGCTGGATCTTGCTATTCATTACAACTCTGCCATGGGAGGCTTACTCTGAGAACTAGAGGAATCATTCATTGCCAGGCGCTGTGGCACACGGCTATCATTTCAGTGGCTCAGGAGACTGAGGCAGGAGGATTGTGAGTTCAAAGCCAGCCTCAGCAATGGCAAGGCACTAAGCAGCTCAGTGAGACCCCATATCTAAATAAAGTACAAAACAGGGCTGGGGATGTGGCTCAGTGGTTCAGTGCCCCCTGAGTTTAATCCCCCCTATCAAAAAAAAAAAAAAAGAAGAAGAAGGAGAAGGAGAAGGAGGAGGAGAAGGAGAAGGAGGAGGAGAAGGAGAAGAAAGAAGAAAGAAGAAAGAAGAAGAAGAAGAATGCTCATTGAAGGGGCTTCATAAAATGGACACATACAAGAGACAAAAATAGATGAGAGGGCTGCTTAGTGTACATAGATTTTGCTTGGATGGACCTGGATTTTCATAAGATAACATATCTTTTTAGCAATCATAGCCTCAAAACAATAACAAAAAACAATGATTCTTGGTGGTGGTGTTTTTTTTGTTTGTTTTTTTTTTTTTTTAAATCTATGCTGTCAATTCTAGTTTTCTAGGTCTGGAATAACTTTACCTCATCTAGAATAGCCAAAAGTCTTGTTCTTTTGTTGTCTTTATTTTATATTAGCCAGTAGATCCTCTTATTACCTTATGACTTGTGCTAATTTCAACAATTCTAGATGATGGTATATTAGTTATATGGCCACTCTCTGAGACATGATTGTTTTGGTCTGTTATAGACAATTCCATGCCTATTGTTAGGGTCCTTCTTATTTTCAGATATCAGAGGTATTTTCTGGCCCTCTTTCTAGCTCTTGAAGCCAGCAGCCCTTCTTGGCTTCTTAAACATTTTTCAGTTAGGAATTCATAAGATATTTATTTTCTTGTTGGGTAAAATAAATTTTACCCAAATAAACAAATAAAATTTCTATGTTTGAATCAGTAGTCTTTGAATGTACAACTTAGATCATAATGGCTAAAGGAATTAACTATCAACTTGCCAAGATTTTTCTGTTGGTTATCAATTGATTGATTGATTAAAAGAGACTTTATTCTGAGACCCTCTGGCTTTATAATTCCTTTGAAATATTCATTTCAAAAACATAATAGCTTTATTGGTATATAATTAATATACTATACAAGGCACTCATTTAAAGCACATAATTCTATGGTTTTTAATATATTCACAGAGTTGTATAACTATCAAAAAATGAAAACAGAACATTTCAACCTATTCCCCAAACTCCATCCATTCACTCTGTCCCCAGTTTTCTCCCCCAGACAGAACCACTAATCTGCTTTCTATCTCTATAGATTTGCCTCTTCTGGACATTTCATATAAATGGAATTGTATGATACGTGGTCTTTAGTGACTTCCCTTCTTTCATTTGGCATAGTGCTTTCATGGTTCATCCACCTCATGGCATGTTTCAGTTCTGAATAATATTCCATTGTATGGGTGCGCAATTTACTTATCCATTCATCTGTCATAGACATTTGGGTGGTTTCCACTGGTGAACATTATGAACAATTCTGCTGAGTGCTCAGCTGCAGTCTTTAACTTGGACGCAGACTTCCATTATCTTGGGTAGATACCTAGGAGTAGAATTGCCAGGTCATATGGTAACTCTATTTATAACCATTTCAGGGGCAGCCAGACTATTTTTCAAAGTGATTGCACTATTCTATATTCTCACTCCCAGTTTATGAGTTTTACATTTTCCCCATCTTCATCAATACTTGATATTCTCTATCATTGGTTATAACCATCCCATGGCTATGAAGTGATATCTCATTGTGGTTTCTATTTGCATTTCTTTAAGGATCATCTTTTCATATCTTTATTGATATATCGTCTTTGGAGAAATATCTATTCAAATACTTTTTTTTTTTTTTGGTACTGGGGATTGAGCCCAGGAGCACTAACCACTGAACCACATCCCCAGCCCTTTTAAAAACATTTTATTTAGGGAAAGGGTCTCACTGAGTTGCTTAAAACCTCACTAAGTTGCCGAGGCTGGCTTTTAACTTGTGGTCTTCTTGCCTCAACCTCCCAAGCCACTGGAATTATAGCCATGTGCCACCAAGCCTAGCTATTCAAAACTTTTGAACCTTTTTTAATCAATAGATTTATTTTTAGAGCAGTTTTAAGCTTACAGGAAAAATAGAGCAGAATGTAGAGAGTTTACATATGCTCCTTCTCACATCAATTTTCCCTATTTACATTGCATCATTGTGGTACATTTTGTTATAATTGATGAATCAATATCAATTGTTACTATAGTTCATAGTTTATATTGGAGTTCATTCTCTGTGTTGTAGAGTTTTATGGGTATTATGGTTTGGATGTGAGATGTACCCCAGAAGCTCATGTGTGAGACAATGCAAGAAGATTTGGAGGAGAAATGATTGGGGCATAGCCTTAACCTAATCAGTGAATTAATTCCTGATGGGATTAACTGAATGGTAACTGGAAGCATGTGGGGTATAGCTAGAGGAAGTGGTACATTGGGGGCATGGCTATGAGGTATATATTTTGTATTTGTAGAGTAGAGTCTCTCTCTCTCTCTGCTTACTGATCACCATGTGAGCTGCTTCCCTCTGCCACACACTCTGCCATGATATTCTACCTCACCTTGAGCCCTGAGAAATGGAGTCAGCCTTCTATGGACTAAGACTCTGAAACCATGAGCACTCAAATAAAGTTTTCCTCCCTTAAAATTGTTCTGGTCAGATCTTTCAGTCACAGCAGCAAAAAAGCTGACTAAAACCATGGCTTTTGAAAAATTCGTAATATGTATCCATTTCTCCAATACCTTGCAAAATAGTTTTACTGTCCTGCAAACTCTGTGTATCACCTATATTTCTTCCTTCTCCTGAATCCCTGAATCTTTTTTGTCTTTAGACTTCTTTCACTTAGTAATATGCTTTTTAAGTTTCTCCCATGTCTTTTTATGACAGGACAGCTCATTTCTTTTTAGCACTGAATTATATTCCATCATATGAGTATATCACAGTTTATCCACGCATCTACTAAAAGACATCTTTGTAGCTTTTAAGGTTTTTTTTCCCTGCCACTGTGACCAAAAGACCTGATAAGAACAATTTTATTTTATTGTTATTATTTATTTATTCTAATTTGTTATACATGATGGCAGAATGCAATTCATTTCATATTTATACATACAGAGTACAATTTTGAAGTCACTGGTTGTACACTAAGTATTTTCACACCATTCATGTCTTCATATATGTACTTAGGGTAATGATGTCTAACTCATTCCACCATCATTCCTACCCCCTTGCCCTCTCCTATCCTCTCCCTCCCCTTTGCCCTATCAAAATTCCTCCATTCCTCCCATTCTCCCCCTCCATCGCCATTATAAGTCAGCATCCTCATATCAAAGAAAACATTCAGCCTTTGGTTTTTTTAGGATTTGCTTACTTTACTTAGCATTATATTCTCCCAACTCCATCCATTTACCTGCAAATGCCATGATTTTATTCTCTTTTAATGCTGAGTAATGTTCCATTGTGTATATATATCAAAGTTTCCCTATCCATTTATCTACTGAAGGGCATCTGGGTTGGTTCCACAATTTAGCTATTGTGAATTGTGCTGCTATAAACATTGATATGGCTGTGTCCCTGTAGTATGCTGTTTTTAAGTCCTTTGGGTATAAACTGAGGAGTGGGATAGCTGGGTCAAATGGTGGTTCTATTACAAGTTTTCCAAGGAATCTCCATACTGCTTTCCATATTAGCTGCTCCAATTTGCAATCCCACCAGCAAAGAGTGCCTTTTCCCCCACATCCTTGCCAACACCTATTGTTGTTTATATTCTTAATAGCTACCATTCTGACAGGAGTGAGATGTAATCTTACAGTAGTTTTGTTTTGCATTTCTCTAATTGCTAGAGATGTTGAACATTGTTTGTTGATTGATTGTATATCCTCTTCTGAGAAGTATCTGTTCAGTTCCTTGGCCCATTTATTGATTGGGTTATTTGATTTTTGTTGTTAAGGTTTTTGAGTGCTTTGTATATCCTAAAGATTAGTGCTCTATCTGATGTGTTTGTGGTAAAGATTTGCTCCCATTCTTTAGGCTCTCTATTCACCTCACACATTGTTTCTTTTGCTGAGAAGAAGCTTTTTAGTTCGAATCCATCCCATTTATTGATTCTTGGTTTTAATTCTTGCATTATGGGAGTCTTATTAAAGAAGTTTGGGCCTTCATCAAATGATGAAGATTTGGGCCTATTTTTTATTCCATTAGGTGCAAAGTCTCTGGCTTAGCTCCTAGGTCCTTGATCCACTTTGAGTTGAGTTTTGGGCATGGTGAGAGAGAGATGTTTAATTTCATTTTGTTACATGTGTATTTCCAGTTTTCCCAGCACCATTTGTTGAAGAGGCTATCTTTTCTCCAATGTGTGTTTTTGTCCAATATAAGATAACTGTAGTTATGTGGGTTAGTCTCTGTGTCCTCTATTCTGTACCACTGGTCTACAGGTCTATTTTGGTGCCAATACCATGCTGTTTTTGTTACTATTGCCCTGCAGTATAGTTTAAGGTTTGGTATTGTGATGCCACCTGCTTCACTCTTCTTGCTATGCATTGCTTTGGCTATTCTGAGTCTGTTATTTTTCAAGATGCATTTCAAGATTGCTTTTTCTATTCTTTATTTTTAATTTTTATTTATTTTTATTTATATATGACAGTGGAATGCATTACAATTTTATTCAAGTTTATTCCCAAGTATTCTATTTTATTTTTTTGAGGCTATTGTAAATGGGGTGGATTTCCTATTTCTCTTTCTGAGGATACACAAATGCCTTTGATTTATGGGTATTGATTTTATATCCAACTACTTTGCCGTATTCATTTATTAGTTCTAGGAAATTTTTGGTGGAATGTTTTGGGTCTTCTAGATATAGAATCATATCTTCTGCAAATAGTGATAATTTGAGTTCTTCTTTTCCCATCCATATGTCTTTATTTCTTTTGTCTGTCTGATTGCTCTGGCTAAAGTTTCAAGAACTACGATAAATAGAAGTGGTTACAGAGGGCATCCCTATCTTGTTCCAGTTTTTAGAGGAAATGCTTTCAATTTTTCTCCATTTAGAATGATGTTGGCCTGGGGCTTAGCATAGATAGCCTTTACAATGTTGAGGTATGTTCCTGATATCCCTAGTTTTTCTAGCGTATTGAACATGAAGGGATGCTGTATTTTATCAAATGCTTTCTCAGCATATATTGAGATGATCATATGATTTTTATCTTTGAGTCTATTGATGTGATGAATTACATTTATTGATTTCTGTATGTTGAACCAATTTTGCATCCCTGAGATGAAGTCTACTTGATCATGGTGCACTATCTTTTGGATATGTTTTTGTATTCGATTTGCCAGAATTTTATTGAAAATTTTTGCATCTATACTCATTAGAGATATTGGTCTGAAGTTTTCTTTTTTTGAGGTGTCTTTGTCTGGTTTTGGAATCAGGGTGATATTGACCTCATAGAATGTGTTTGGAACTGTTCCCTCTTTTTCTATTTATGAAATAGATGGAGAAGTATTGGTGTTAATTCTTCTTTAAAGGTCTTGTAGAACTCAGCTGTGTATACATCCAGTCCTGTGCTTTTCTTGGTTGGTAGGTTTCTGATGGTGTCCTCTATTTCCTTGCTTGAAATTGATCTGTTTAAATCGTGTATATCATCCTGATTTAGTTTGGGCATATCATATGCCTCTAGAAATTTGCCTATGCCTTTGATATTTTCTCTTTTATTGGAGTACAAATTTTCAAAATAATTTCTAATTATCTTCTGTATTTCTGTAATGTCAGTCATAATATTTTCTTTTTCATCACAGATGTTAGTAATTTGAGTTTTCTCTCTCTTCATTAGCATGGCTAAGGGTTTGTCAATTTCATTTATTTTTTTCAAAGAACCAATTTTTTGTTTGTCAACTTTTCCAATTTGTTTCTTTTATTTCAATTTCATTGATTTCAGCTCTGATTTTAATTATTTCCTCTCTCCTACTGCTTTTGGTGTACATTTGTTCTTCTTTTTCAGGGCTTTGAGATGTAATTTTAGATCATTTATTTATTGACTTTTCTTTTTTGAAGGAATGAACTCCATGCAATGAAGTTTCCTCTTAGAACTGCCTTCATAGTGTCCCAGAGATTTCGATATGTATTATCAGTGTTCTCATTTACCTCTAAGAATTTTTTAATCTCCTTCTTGATATCTTTTGCAACCCATTGTTCATTCAGTAGCATATTATTTAGTCTCCAGGTGTTGGAGTATCTTTTATTAGTGTCTAAGTTTTGATAATATGAATAAAACTCTGGAAACATTTGAGTGCAGATTTTTATAGGGACATATGTTTTCAATTCATTTGAGTGAAAACTGAAGTATAGTTTCTAGATTATTTGATGAGAATTTAGCCTTGTAAGAATCCACCACATTTTTTTTCCAAAGTGGCTTTACCATTTTGTATTTTATCAGCGATGAATGAAAGTTTCTGTTGCTCCATTGCTTGTCAATATCTGGTATTGTCAGCATTTGGGATTTTAGCCATTGTAATAGTATTTAACAGTGTCTCATTTAAATTTATAACTCCCAAATGGGATATGATATTAAGCATATTTTTATATACTTATTTAACATCTTATGTGTTCTTTGGAGAGATGCCCACTCAGGTATTTTGCCAATTTTCAAATTGTGTTGTTTTCTTACTACTGTGTTTGAAATGTTCTTTGTATATTTTAGTTACAAATTCTTTCTCAGATATGTGTTCATTGTTGAGTTGCAAGAGTTCTTTATATGTTATGAATTCAAGACCTTTATCAAAATGTAATTTTCAAATATTTTGTACAATTGTTTAGCTTTTCACTTTCTTGATGATGTCCTTTGATATGGATGAAGCTATTAAATTTTGATGAGATTTTTATTGTGTTGCTTGTGTTATAGTGTCATCTAAGAAGACTCTTTCTAGACGAATATCAAAAAAATTATTTCTATATTTTCCTTCTAAGAATTTTATATTTTAAGCTCTTATTTTTACGTAGTTGGTATATTTTAGTTGATTTTTACATGTTGTGTAAGGTAATAGTTGAATTTTATTTTCTGTTTGTAGATATCCAGTTTCCCAATATTATTTTTTGAGGAAACTATTTGCACGTTGAATTGTTTTGACATCCTTATTGAAATCAGTTGCTCATAGTCTCAGAGGTTTATTTTTGTACTCTTGCTTTCATTCCATTGAGCTATGTCTTTTTTTATGCCAGTACCACACTGTTTTGATTACTTCTTCTAGAGGATTCTTCACAGTTTTCTAAATAGAGTAAGTCATCTGTGAATAGAGATAGTTATCTCCTAACTATTCATTTTGGATTCCTTTATTTCTTATCTAATTGTCTTGGCTAGAACTTCTAAGAAGATGTGAATAGAGTTTTTGAGGATAGACATGCAGACATCCTCATTTTGTTCATGATCTTAAGGGGAAAGCATTTAATTCTGATGATAACTGTGGCTATAAGGTTAAGGAAGTTCCATCCTGTTTCTAGTTTGTTAAGTGGTTTTATCAAGAAAAGAGTTCAAGCATTCTTTTAAAATGTATGTTCTATACCTGGAATAATAAATCATTTCTGAAAATACCTCCTGCCAATTGTTGGACATTTTACATTAAAATTCAAAGTTTTAATATATAAACATTGTGAAAATATAGTGGCAGAAAGGGCACAAAAATAAAATAATACACATAGATGTCTAGTAGGATTAATTTGAGTATTTAGCATTTATAAAATTCAACTTGTCAATAAGACTAAGTTAAAGTTTCAACTTATTGTTTATACATGTGAATGTTTCAATCAAATTATTTCAGATCCTTTAGAAGAGGTAACAGCTGCAGCAGATGGAATGTCAGATAAAGAATTCAGGATATACATGCTTCAGATGATCTGGAGTATCAAGGAAGACATTAAACAGCAAAATCAGACAATGAAAGATCACTTCGACAA
>NW_025999942.1:681368-745901 GCF_001458135.2 Marmota marmota marmota
CCCAGCTATCCTCCTCCCCTCTTCTTCCTCCTCCTCCCTCCTCTTCTTCTCTTTTTTTCTTCTCCTCTTCCTCCTCCTCCCCCTCCTCCTCCTCTTTCTCCTTCTCTTTCTCCTCCTCCTCCTCCTCCTTCTTCTTCTTCTTCACCCTGCCAGCCATTTTGGATTAGCTTCTGCATATTAGAGAAAACATTTTTGACGTTTGACTTTTGGGGAATGGCTTTATTTCATTTAGCATGATAGTCTCAAATTCTATCCATTTACTGGCAAATGCCATAAAGTCATTCTTCTTTATGGCTGAGTAATACTTGAAAAAATATAAATATATATAGCATTTTCTTTATCCATTAATCTGTTGAAGGGCACGTAGATTGGCTTCATAGCTTGGCTATTGTGAATTTTGCTGCTATAAACATTGATGTGGCTATGTCACTGTAGTATGTTGATTTTAATATTTTGGATACATACCGTGGAGTAGGATAGCTGGGTATGTCATATATATTACTCATAAACATTTAATTATTGGTGACAATATCCAGTTGGTATTTTTCCCCCTCAAGTTTTCTATGTTACTTCCTCTCTTCAATATCGTTTTTTTTTTTTTTAAGTTTATTGATGTATCTTAGGGCTCATAGAGCATTCCAGGCACAGAGAACAGTGAGCACAAGGCTTATCATATTTGAGGAACCGTAGTTCCTTGTGCCTGGATCATGAGAACAAAACAGAAAAAAGTTCAGCCTCAGGAAGGACCATTTAATGTTAGATCCTCACCAGAGACTGAACCAAACAGGGTTGCCTAAACTTGGACTTTCAGCCTCCAAAACCATGAACTAAATAAACCTCTTTTCAAGACAAACAAAACAAACAAACAACAACAACAAAACACTATTGGAAGAATTGTATAAGTTTGTTTCTTTTAGCCACACTGAGGCTTTTTAGCCCCAATCTGTTGATAAAATCAGAATAAAATCAGAATTTAATTTCTGCAGACTTGGAATTATAAAGCATGAACCTAAGCTCAGGTCTAGAAAGACAATACTAACTTAAATGACAGAAATTTTTAAATGCAGATTTAGCTATTGGTTGTATTCATCTTCTAAATCATTTCTATGTAAGTTGAATGCTAACACTAAAATGAACCAATATTTTAATTCCCTTCCCCTCTATAACATCTTGCTCAGTTTTTGTGATAGATTATTAGGCTTTGAAATACTCGTGAAGCAGAGGGAATGATGAAGGAAGAATATAAACGGTTTGTTTTCAATGCTCATTGAAGGCATTGGATCTTCAAATATATCTTTATTTCTCTGTTTTTGTAGCATTTTCCTGCAAACTGATATCAAGTACCACACCTCGTATTTATTTGAATGCAGATTCATTTGAGGTAAGTGATTTTTTTAAAAAAATATATATGTAATATGAATGCAACCCATTTGTTACTAGGGGTTTTATCTACCTCCTCCAAATCTACTTGAGATTGCCTTTCATTCCCTTTAACAATAGAGCTAAGAGCTCCATTGGAAAGTCCTGGTTTTACCCAAGATTTTTTTTCCAAGAATCTGCAAATCTTACTGTATTTTTGCTATAGGTCATCTCTGATTCCTGCTTATTCTTCCTTCTGCTGAGTACATATGGCCTACTTTGCTTGAGACTGGTCTTTTATCACCACCCTGAGGCCACAACAAATCCAAGACTCAGATCCTTGATTTTAAAAATAAAAAAAAAAAAATTCATGTATCTAGCCATCTTTGTTGGAAGTTGGAGTCAATAGATGACATTTATATTGCAAGAATAAAATTAATTTGGAATGAAATATTAAACATCTTTGCCCTTAAAAGTTAAAATCTCTATAGTCATATATTTTCTGATAGACATTTTTTTTTTTGCTATAGAATGTGCTTAAATTGACTTTTGAAGAATTTTAAGTAGACTTCATTTATTCCTTCTCTAACAGTTTTTAAAACAAATGTAGCTCTGAATTTTCTGACATAATTTTTCTTTTCTGTAGAAAAACTTTTAAAATATTTCTCATATTGCAAATATGCTGGTGATAAATTCCTTCAGTTTTTGTTTGAGAAAATCTTGATTTCTATTTCATTTTTAAGGATAATTTCACTAGATATAGAATTCTAGGTTGGTGATTCTTGTTCATTCAATACTTTAAATGCTTTACTTCACTCTCTTCTGATGAGAAGTCTGTTATAATTCTTATGTTTGTTTTTCCTTAGATAAGATTTTTTTCCTTCTAATTTCTTTCAAGACTTTCTTTTATCTTTGGTTCTCTGCAGTGTGGATTTGTTACAGAATAGGTGTGGATATTTTGGATATTTATCCGAAGTTCTTGGTCTATGGTTTTGGTCTGCCATTAACTTTGGAAAATTCTTGACTATTACTACTTAAACTTTTCTTCTCTTCTGTTTTCTGTTCTCTTTTATTTCAATTACCTGTATTACAACTTTGAAAAATTATCTCACAATTCTTGGATATTTATTTGTTTCTTTACCTCTCTTTACATTTATTTTTCCTCTTTGTATTTCAGTTTTGGGGATTTCCATTGACATATATGCAAACTTAGTAATTCTTTCCTTGTCTGTGTCCTGTTTAATGTTGAGCTGGTTAAAGAAAATCTTTATTTCTGTTACAGAGTCTTTTAATTTCTAGCATTTCCTTCTTATTCTTTCTTAGAGAAAGAATTTTCTCTGCTTATTTTGCCCATCTGTTATTTTATGTTTTCTACTTTTTTGATTAGTTATTAGCATATTAATTATAGTTGTTTGAAATTCACTGCCTGATATTTTCAGAATGTTCATTAATTTCAGTCTGATTCTTCCGCTTGCTCTGTCTCTCAGAGAGTGTTCTTCCTAGCCTTTTAAAATGCCTTGTTAAAAGCTGAACATGATATATCTGGCAATAGGAACAGAAGCTAAGACCCTTAACTTGAAGTTTTATCTGTCTAGGAATGTTTAATGTTCCATGCCCTCTCCCAGTAGCATCACTCTCTGGGAACTCTCAGATGTCCAACTACCTGAAAGCTCTCTGAAATCAATTTTTTGGAGGTATTTGTGGAAATTTCATCATATATATGCTTGATTAAATACTGGCCATTGGCCATCAACTTAACCATCAACCTTTCTTCCCTCCCCAGAGGTTGTCAGGACAGTGCTGAAAGTCCCAACCCTCTTGATCATGCCTCCGTCTTTCAGATGATCATCTCCCACTCTAATGCTACCTTCCTGCCTCCTGCCACCAGGTATCTCATTAGTGTACAAAAAGACAGTCTTAGCACTGTGGAGAGTCCAAGGGTTTCAGGAGCTATATGACAGAACACTAGTCTTGCTCTGGTGAATGTTACTTTGGAAAGCACTATTTCACTTAAATATTGTGTTTCATACAATGACTCTGGTACTTTCTCTCTCTAAATTTTCCTTAAGTTTCTATAAACTTTAAACCTTTTTATTTTCAAAGCTCATTTCTAAATAATCATTATTTAATGGTGGACACTTTTTTTTTACATAATGGAAGCACACATTTAATTTTCCATGTAATGTGCTGCAAGTTACCAAACTTTTAACTCACGTCATTGAATTTTGCACAGTTAATGTTAATGTACTCTATTTTTAGAACAGTTTATTTATTTTATTGCTGCATTAAAAATAATAACACTAATGTAGCAGCTTAAGGCATCTTAAATTTATTATCTAACAGTTTTCATGAGTGAGGAATTTGGCATATTTTATCTAGTTCCACTGCCAAGTGTCTCACAAGGCTTTTATGGTTTAGATATGTGATGTTCTCCAAAAGTTCATGCGCAAGAAAATGCTAGAATTTTTAGAGCTGAAGTGATTAAATTATGAGAGGTATAACATAATCAGTGGATTAATCCACTGACATGAATTAATCAGGTAGTGTATAGCTGGAGGAAGTAAGTCATTGCAGTTGTGCCTTTGAGATTAGTGTCTTGTCTTTGGTGAGAGGAGCGCGCTCGCTCTCTCTCTCTCTCTCTCTCTCTCTCTCTCTCTCCCTCTCTCTCTCTCTCTCTCTCTCTCTCCTTTCTAGCTGTCATGTCCTGAGCTTCTTTCTTCCACCATGCCCTTCCACCATGATGTTCTGTCTCACCTTAGACCCAGAGCTATGGAGTCAGCCAACCATGGACTGAATTTCTGAAACCATGAGCCAAAATAAACTTTCCATTCTCTAAATTTTCTTGTCAGGTCTTTTGGTCACAGTGATGCAAAGCTTACTAGAATAAGGCTGAAATCAACTGGTCAGGCAGCCTACATCTTCATTTGGAGTTTCAAGAAAAGATCTACTTTTAGGCTGTCTCAGTTGGTTGACAGAATTTACTGGTAGCTATGTGACTGAGGTCCCATCCTCTTGCTGCCAGTCAGAGACTGTTGTCAGCAAGTTCACTCTCAGGTCTTTGCACGTGGCCTTCTTCACAGCAAAGCAGTTCCTTTTCTTAAAGGCAACAAAAGGACATATGCTGTAGCTGCAAATGTCTGACTTCTTGCCTCTTTACTTTTAAACTCTTTTTAAAAGGGCCCACCTGATTAGGTTCGGCCCACTCAAACTCAAGGGGAATGCATTATAGTAGTCTCACCTATATCCACAGTTTTTCTTTCCATGGTTTCAGTTATCCATAGTAAATTAGGGTTCAAAAACATCGATATTTATTTTTCTGATGAGAGAGAGATAGAGAGAAACAATGTTTGCATGTTTTTTATAGTATATTATTGTAATTTTTCTATTTTGTTATTAGTTATTTTTATTAATTTTTACTGTACTTGATTTATAAATTTAATTTTATCATAGATATATATGTATAAGGAAAACCATAGTATATGGGATTAGGTTCTATCCATGGTTTCAACCAACCACTGGGGGTCTTGGAAAAGACCAAAAGATCCACTGGGGGGTCTTGGAAAATATCCATCAAGGAGAAGGGAGGATTACTATATACGGGACGGGCACATTTGTAGGTGAGAATTTTAGGATCCTGCCTTCCACCAGATGGAATCTTAGGTCATTGTTTTTCATCTGTTTTTTAAAAATTTAAACATTAAATCTATCATTTTCCTCTAAATATTGCTTTGTTTGTGTTGCACCAATATTGATATGTTGTAATTTCATTACCATCATTTCAAACTATTTCTCAATTTCTATTATTATTTCTTCTTTACTTATGCCTTATTAAAAAGTGTGCTAATTAATTTCCACAAAATTGTCATTTTTCCTAGATGTCTTTCTTTTAATTTTATTTCATTTCAGATAAAAGTCAAATACTCTGGTTGCTTTTAGTCCTTTGAAATTCACTGAAATTTGTTTAGTAATCCATTATATTGTCTGTCTCAGTGAACATAACATGTACACTTGAATGTAATGTGTATTTTCTAGTCATTGTGTACAGCAAATATCAATCATGTCAAGGTGGTTGAGAGAACTGTTGTAATTCTGTGTCCTTACTGCTTGTTTTTCTAGCCATTCTTTCAATTTTTGAGAAGACCATTTAAATTTCTTTTCGTGATTGTGTGTGTGTGTGTGTGTGTGTGTGTGTGCGCGCGCGCGCGCGCGTAGCGCTGGGGACTAAAATCAGGGCCTTATGCATGCTAAGAAGGTACTCTACCACAGAGTTACATCTCCAAGCTCATCTTTCTGTGATGTTTTTTAAAATTTTTTAAATTAAATGTAGATGGGTACAATATCTTTATTTTATTTATTTATTTACTATGGCACTGAGGATCGAACCCAGTGCCTCATGCAAGCGAGGCAAGCGCTCAACCTTTTACCCTTAAAAAACTTAGCTACATCCCCCGACCTTCTTTCTGTGATTTTTGAATTTAATATTTCTATTTTAAATTATGCCAGTTATTGCTTTATGCATCTTGAGAGTTTCTTGGATTTTGTTTTTATTAGTCACATATATAATAATTGTCAAATCTTCCTTAGAAATTGGCCTTTATTTTTATGATATATCCCTGTTTGTTTTAGGCAATGCTTTTTGTCTATAGGCCTATTGTATTTGATATGAATCAACCTACTCAAGCTTTATAATGCTTACTGTTTGCACTATTTATATTTTTCTGTATATTTACCTATACCTTATCTTTTTTGTGTTCTGTTTATGATGTTCCAGCATACCATATATAGGACATCTGTAAAAACTTAAGTTTTGCAGAGCTGGGATTGTGGCTCAGTGGCAGAGTGTTTGCCTTGCATGTAGGAGGCACTGGGTTTGATCCTCAGCACCACATAAAAATAAATAAATAAAATAAAAGGTATTGTGTCCATCTACAACTAAAACAAACAAACAAACAAACTTAAGTTTAACAACAAATATACCACCTATGGTAACTTATTGCTCAATTTAAGTTTTTACAAGTGCCCTATATAGAACACTGAGATATAATGCGTTAAATGTATCTGATTATGGAAACATGAACTTTGATATTACTTTTTTGATTCAAGTTCTGACAGTCACTGCCCTTAACTTATAATAGATAACCTGTTATTAGAGTAACTATTAATTGCATCAGATTTAGTACTAATAAGTTATTACTTGTTTTCTGTTTGTCTTCCCTCTTCCTCTTTCTCTGTTCTTCTCTTCCCGATGTTTTTTGGGAGAAGAGGCAGTTGATTTGAATAGTTTTTAGAATTCTATTTTTACCCATCTATTAACTTTTAGTCAAATGTTTTTCATTATTATTCTTCATGGCTGCTTTAGAGATTGTAACATAGATCCTTACCTTTTCATGTTATAGTTAAAATTAATATAGTAACTCTTTATATAAAAGTAGAAAGCGTATAATCATATAAATTTATTGCACATTGCTTACTGACCTTTTTGTTATTGTTTTATTTTTATTTATCTAAATGTCATAATTCCCATAAATCATGAACACAACTTTTGCCTTATGCGGTTATACATGTTTGAAAAAAAATTAGATAAAGTAGTGTATTATACTTGACTTAGAGATTTATGATTTCTGATGCTCTTCATTTATTCCTGAAGATCCAAGCTTCCTAGCATCATGTCCTTTCAGGTGATGAATTATTATTTTTTTTGATCGGGGTTTTAACCCAGGGACACTTTACCACTGAGCTATACCTCCAACCCCACCCTACCCCCTTTTTTTTGACACAAGGTCTCACAAAGTTGCTTAGAGCCTTGCTAAATTGCTGAGGCTGGCTTTGAACTTATGATCCTCCTGCCTCAGCCTCCCCAGCTGCTGGGATTATAGGTGTGCAACAGCATACTTGGCTCAGGTGATGAATTTTATTTAGCATTTTTTGTAGACTGCTGACAGTATATTTAGTTTTTCTTTATTTGGAAATACCTGCCTTTTCATTCACTCTTGAGAAATGTGTTGTTGTTTGTTTGTTTGTTTGTTTGTTTTGCAGTGCTGGGGATTGAACCCAGGGCCTTAGATATAATAGGCAAGCTGTCTACCACTAAGCTACACACGCCAACCCTTACTTTCCTTTACCCTTAAAAAATAGTTTCACTGGGTACAGAATTCTTGTTTGAATTTTTACTTTATCTCTTAAAATTTATTGTTCAGTTGTCTTCTGGTTTCTATGATCTCTGAAGAAAGTCTGCATCATTTTGGTAGTTACTCCCCTTGATGTAATGAGTATTATTCTTTGTTTTCAAATATTTCTCTTTGTTGTTTGGTTTAAGCCAGTTTGAGATATACCTAGGCATTTTTTTCCTAACTATTCTTTTGGACTCCACTAAGCTTATTAAATTACTAAATCTATGGTTTTCACTAAATTTCTGGTCATTGTTTCTTCAAGTAATTTTTTTTCTGGAACTTCAATTACCTGTAGGTAAGTCATGGGATTTTTTTTCCCTCTCATAGATTCCTGTTTCTCTTTCCATCTTTTCCTATCTTTTGTCTTTCCATATTTGTATTGGACAGTCTTATTTGTCTACCTTAAGTTCACTGGCTCATTTTGCCAGTAAGCCCATTTGTTGATTATTTTTATCTCAGCTATTTTTTAGTTGTAAAGCTTACATTTTCTATTTCTTTGCTGAGATTTCCAGTTTTTTAATTCTCTATGAGCGTAATTATGATGGCTTCTTAAAAGTGTCTGGTAACTATGTTAATTTTACAGTTAGCATTTGTTTCTTGTCTTTTCCCATAGTGCAGGATGAGCTTCTCCTGTTTCTTCTTACGTTGAGTAATTTGAGATTGAATCATGAACATTGTGAATGCTGTATTGTAGGGCTCCAGATGCTGTAATACTGAAGTATAACAATTTTACCAGATTACAAACTACATCAGTGTCAATAGGGGACAGATTGGTATAATGGAATACCATAAAGCAATTAAAAAGAACTATTGTCAATATATTATATAGCAGCCCAGATGAATCTGTAAAAAGGTATGTTGAATGAAGAAATCCAAACACAAAAGTACATTCTAATTATTTGATTTACATGTAGATCACAAACAGAGAAGACAAAACAAGAGACACAGAAATCAGACAGGTGGTCACTTCTAGGTGCAGGTGTTTACATGCAGAAACATCTAAAGTCCTGTAAATGTTCTATATATTTATCTGGTTGATAATTAGATAGGTGTATATATATTTAAAGAATCATTAATTGTTCTTTTCAATTTGTGTGTTTCACTGCCTATTATCTCTCAATATTCAGCATAAACATTTACAAAGAAATATCTCATTATGTTTAAGGAGTACTTAATTCAAATCTTAACTCCTCACAGTATAGAATAGTGGTGATATCTCTTTTATCATTTTTCTTTATCTTCCAATTTAGTTTGCATATATTTTGTGTGGAGAATTTATAATATTAGAAAGATCTTAAGAATATAATATGAAATGGAATCTTATATTATTTATAAAGCCCCCTCCAATACTAAATAATAGATAAAGGCTGAATTGTAGTTTTTAACTTCTCCAAATTATACACACCAAAGGAAACTAAAACATGTTTAAATTCATGTTTACAAAGCTTGGTTTCCATTGCATAAGTAACAACAATTAGTTATATGAAATAGAATTTTCTAGAATCTAGTCTTGCTCTGGTGCATCTTACTTTGGAAAGCACTATTTTACTTAAATATTGTGTTTCATACAATGACTCTGGTACTTTATCTCTCTAAATTTTTCTAAGTTTCTATAAACTTTAAACCTTTTTATTTTCAAAACTCATTTCTAAATAATCATTATTTAATGGTGGACACATTTTTTTTTTTACATAATGGAAGCACACATGTAATTTTCCATATAATGTGCTGCAAGTTAGCAAAGCTCTATCACTTTTAAAACATGTCACTGAATTTTGCACAGTTAACTTCAGCAAATCGCTCAGGTTAGCTACATTCTAGATGAACCGTATTAGAAGAATTGTCTTAACTTTCATTAACATTGTCAGCAGAAGCACTGGTAGGGAGAAACAAGTAGAAAATTTAGGAATGAAAGAAAATTAGTTTAAAGATAATTAGATTAAAGATAATATAATAATTAGAATTGCATCAAGTTTTGAGTTAAGTAATCAAATGAAACATGCCAAGTTATTAAAGTCAAGGAAAACAGTTTTGTCAGATCCTTTTTCACGGACAGAACACTTGCAGTCTCTTGAAAACAATGAAGAAATAGTCAGTCAGCTGTGTGGAAAAAGTAGAAGTGGAAATGCTTAAAGTAATATATGGATTATATTACACGTAATAGTTCCTACATGGTGCGGAGTAAAATTTTCAAGTGATTGAATTCTATGTTATTAGGCCTTCTTATTTACATAAATGCCCTAGTAATTCAACTATTAATAAACCACTCTTTTATTATAGGAAACACAGTTACTTCATTTGCATGATGAATAAGGAAGACTTTTTGAGAAAAATAGTGATGAGAAAAAAACTGTTACTTCATTACAGTTTTTGGTGCTTGACATCAGTTGGGCTTTTCTCCCATGTGGCATATGAATTAGATGAAATTAGAATTTCATCTATTCATATGTTTAAGGAAAGCAGAGATCATAGAAAACTGTGTGTCTACTTTCCATAGATCACTAAATATGACTGCAAATTATAGTTAAGAGAAATAATTAAATAATGACCTTTTAAATATGGTGCTTTTATGGCATTCACTTTAAATAGTCATAGAAACAAAATGGAGATACAACCCATAAATATTTTTGTACACTTAACTATCCATCTACCTTTCATGTGTGTGAACACATGTGTGTGCACACGTGTGTGTGTGTGTGTGTGTGTGTGTGTGTGTGTGTGGTGCTGGTGTTGGAACTCAAGGCCTCACACATTTTGTTGCATATGGATTTACAGTTTTTCCCAGCACCATTTGTTGAAGATGCTATCCTTTCTTCAGTGTATGTTTTTGGCACCTTTGTCTAATATAAGATAATTGTAATTTTGTGGGTTAGTCTCTGTGTCCTCTATTCTGTACCATTGGTCTACCAGTCTGTTTTGGTGCCAATACCATCCTGTTTTTGTTACTATTGCTCTGTAGTATAGTCTAAGGTCTAGTATAGTGATGCCACCTGCTTCATTTTTCCTGCTAAGGACTATTATTTATTTTCGATTGTAGCCATGTAAGCAGGTATAAGTGGTACTCTGCTATGCTTTCAATTTGAATTTTCCTAATGGTTAATTATATCAAGCATCTTTTTATGATATTTATTTACTTTTTCATCTCATTTTTTTTTTCTTTTTCTTGTTGGGGATTGAACCTAGTACCTTATACTCGCAGAGAAGATGCTCACCAGGGAGCCACATCCCCACCCCATCAGTGAAATTTTTTGAAGCAAAGAATGAAGTAAACATGTTCCACTGGGGCTGGGGTTGTGGCTCAGTGGTAGAGCACTTGCCTAGCAAGTGCGAGGTGCTGGGTTCTATCCTCAGCACCACATAAAAATAAATAAAATAAAGGCATGTGTCCCAACAACAACTAAAAAATAAATGTACCTCAATCCTCCATCTTGATTCAGATGTCTTTTTGTTTATATGAGAAATACAAAGTTATGCTTTCCTCCTGTTTTAGGCAGCACAACAAGCAATTAACCATAACTGTGGAGATCTTGGAAACTTATTAGGTAAAGAGAACGACTTGGCCCTAATTATTGATGGTGAAACATTGAAGTATGCCTTAAGGTTTGAAATTCAGAAGAAGTTCCTAGATTTGGCCCTTTCATGTAGAGCAGTATTATGTTGTAGGTAAGAATATTCATTCTTCATTTTTTTCTCTGTTGTACTTACTACTGTATTAACAGTACAGTATATGAAGAAAATATAGAACTGAAAATGTAAATTTCTTCAGAGACAACATTTCTTATTGGGAAAATGCATTCTCAAACAGAAATGCAAAAGTCTGTATTGAATTCTAATTGTCAGGATTAAGATTTACAGGAAAGCAGTTAAAAATTTTTCAAATGTAAATTGCTTATTAATGAATGATACGTTGGAAGAAATCTGCTATAATAACAAAGGTCACAGAATTTCTTTTGCATGCTAACAAGATTTCTGGTGGTTGGAAACTCTAGATAGCTTCAGGACAGGAAGAGATCATAAGAAAGACCAAAACAGGATTAAAGATTTGGAACTTTTCAACCCTATCCCTCACCTCTTGGGAGCAAAAGGGGCATAAGTTTAAATTGATCACCAATGGCCAATAGTCAATTATGCAACATAATGTAGCTTCCTATAGGCATCCAAAGTGCTAGCTTTAGAAAGTTTCCAGATAGCCAAAATGTAGAGGTGCCTGGAGGGTGGGAGAAAGCATGGAGGCTTCATACCCTTTCTTCATGCATCTCTTCATCAGCACCCTTTGCAATAAACAACAACAGCAATAACAAAAAAAGTGTTAGTAAAAACTTCCCTGAGTTCTGAAGCCACTCTAGCAAATGAGTCAAACCTGTGGAGGAGGTTGTGGAACATTTGTTAGAAGTGGGGTGAGGGTGGTTTTGGGCACTGAGCCCCTAACCTGTAGCATCTGACACTACATCCAGTATGATAGCTTCAGAATTGAATTGTATTAGATGACACCCTGTTGATGTCCACTGGAGAACTGATTGGTTGCTTGGTGTGTGGAGAAATACCCCCAACCACATTTGGTCACTGTATTAGCTAGCCATTTCACTGCTGTGACTAAAAGATCCGACCAGAACAATTGTAGAGGAGGAAAAGTTTATTTGGTAATTCACAGTTTTAGAGGTCTCAATCCATAGATAGCAGGCTCCATTCCTAAGGGCTCAAGGTGAGGCAGGACATCATGGCGGAAGAGTATGGCAGAGGGAAGCAGCTCACATGGTGATCAGAAAGCAAAGAAAGAGAGACTCCACTTGCTAGATACAAAGTATATAACCCAAAGCCAGGCCCCAATTCCTACCTCCTCCAGCCACACCCCTCCTGCCTCCAGTTACCATTCGGTTAATCCCATCAGGGATTAATTCATTGATTAGACTAAGGCTATGACCCAATCATTCTCTTCCAAACCTTCTTGTATTATCTCACACATGAGCTTCTGGGGGACACCTCACATCCAAACAGAAGAGTCACATTTGGTCTGCTCATTAGTGCTCAGAAGCATTCAGTGTTGTGTGTTGAGTACAGATTAGGAAAAACTGAGTTTGTTTTTATCTATGCCCTTACTATCTTGCATAAATTCCCCCAATCCTTATTTCCGTTTTCCTGAATGGGACCACTATGGGAATTTTGTGCTGTTTCAGCCAACAAAATTACAAGACAAACTTTGCCAGACATGAATGCAAAGACCATTTAATGGATGGAATGACATCAATATTGGTACAACCATAGAACTTGTGAGATATGGCTTCGTGCCTGCACATGGAACATAGCTTTATGTGGTTTTATTGACTGAAGCTTAATATTAAGGCAAATGTCATTTTAGATTTTATTTTCACAAATTTGGTAAGGTAGGTGTAAAAATCCAAAAGGGTGAGATTCCATTTTTATCCTTATCTGGTAAGGACTAATTTGGAGTTTTAATGAAAGACTCAGAACTACCTCGTGAAATTAATAGCAACTTGATGTTAAGCAGAAGGAAGAGAGGGCTTAAAGGTCCCAATCACTCTCCTACTGTATTTATAGAGCTCTGATTGGCCCAGGGAATGGAATTAAGGTTTGAAAATATGAAGTCAGATTTGGGATCGATACAAGTTTGTGTGTGTGTGTGTGTGTGTGTGTGTGTGTGTTACGTACGCACATACATTTGCATTTCTCACAGATATGGTAGTCTGAGTGTGAAAGTGGTTGTCCGACCAGATGGTAAAGTTATTAACATTGGAAGTTTTCTAGTAAAAGCACCAGTGTCTTGGTGGGAACACATACCTGATTTCTAACATCTACTTCAGAAAATGTTCACTCTTTTCCACTCTGTTTCACAAGGTGGTGATTTTAATTCATTATGTTCTCTTGATTATGAAACAAAAGTTCTAACACATTTGTTTTAGTCAGCTTTTTCACCATTCTGAACGAAAGACCTAACAACAATTTTAAAGAAGGAAGAGTTTGTCAGCGCTCACATTTTGGAGATCTCAGTCCATAGAGTCCTCAGGGTCCAAAGAGAGGGAGAACATCATGGCAGAAGAGTGTCACGGAGGAAAGCAGACCAGAACATGGCACCAGGAAGCAGAGAGAGTTCTCCCAACAACAAATAAAATATAAACCCCAAAGGCATGCTCTCAGTGTCCCACCTCCTTGAGCTGTACCCCACCTACCTATAGTTAACACCCAGTTAATCCCTATCAGGGGATTAATGTACTGATTAGGTTAAGTCTCTCACAACCCAGTGGTTTCACTTCTAATCTTTCTTGCCTTATCTCACACTTGAGCTTTGGGGGTCACCTCATACCTAAACCATAACAGCATTCTAATCAAGGAAACCAACTATCTCCTTAGTTTTTAATAAACTCATCTAATTTAATTTAAATTAGTTTTTAGGAGCTTTTTTTGAGAGAAAGGAATGGTGAGGTCATTCACTTACTAGAAAATAAAAATAAAATCTTTGTGTAGCCATCATTTTTTGATAGAGCTATAAGTCAAATTATTGAGTAAATGAAACAATGAGTGATAAATAGGAAAAAAGCATTTTGCTGCTTCTTCCTTTGAATCTTTGAAAATATTTCATGCACAGACAGGACCTGCTAGCCTGAAATTATTTAGGATTATTAAATTTGTTTTTGTAGATTGTCTCAGGAAAAAAAAATCAATGATAATATTCTAATCTGTGCTGTTCACATAGCATGAGAAGGAAACAAGATTTCATGCTGTTACATCACTTGTGTTTGTTGTTAGTTACCAGAGCCCAACTTTGACTCTATTTAAAATAAATAAATAAATTTATATATATAAATCTCCTTAAATGAATTCAAGTTCAAAGGGGTGTAATTTGATTTTCAAAGGCTACTTCATATCCACACTTAGGGTAAAGACTTTTAAATAGTGTCATAAATAGGAGATATCTGTCTTTCTCTCATGTAGGTAGCTAATGTAAATTAATATGCAGGTTTGAGTCACACAAGAGTGAGTGGGGGATCTCTCTACAAGTAAACTGGGAAACTATAAGAATTTATTTTGCAATGTTGAAGAAGTTACTATGTTATTTATTTATTTATTGGTGGAAGTGATGGGAACATTTTTGTATATGACAAAAGTTTCATTAAAGAATTGGAAAACTTATGCCTGCACATGGAACATAGCTTTATGTGGTTTTATTGACTGAAGCTGGGGTTGTGGCTCAGTGGCAGAGCGCCTGCCTCGCATGTGTGAGGCACTGGGTTCAATCCTCAGCACCACATAAAAATGAATAAACGAAATAAAGATACTGTGTCCATGTATAACTAAAAAAATATTTTAAAAAAGAATTGGAAAACTTAGTATCTTCCATTTAAATGTAGTTATGTGCTGATTATCGTTGACTTTTTTTGTAAAAACTTTTAGAATAGTGTGAAGTAAAATGAACCTAAACACAACCTTTGAAAGTGGTTCTGTCTATCTTCCTTTTCAGGCTATCTCCCCTCCAGAAAGCTGAAATAGTGGACTTGGTGAAGAAGCATGAAGAGGCCATCACTCTTGCTGTTGGGGATGGTGCCAACGATGTGGGGATGATCCGGATGGCCCATGTGGGAGTGGGGATCAGTGGGAATGAGGGCATGCAGGCCACCAACAACTCAGATTACTCCATTGCTCAGGTCAGTGCTGTGGGACACCAGCTGGTCATGGGAGATGTTGATGAGTTCCATCTGCCCCTGAGGTGTACCTAACCTCTCTAAGCTGCCCCGTAAGGAAAATTACCACACATATGGAGTTCTTAAAGTTTTTATCCTTATACACTTTGGAGTTTCATTGATCAGCTCTGCAGATAGGTCAAACTAATGCCACTAAGAATTTATAGTCCTGTTAATATAATCTCTAAATCCTCAGTCTCCTCAAAATGTGTATTTTGCTTTGTGGTATCTTGTGACAAAGATTTATTAAAGACATATAATCTCTTAATTTCCTTTTTTATTGGCAGTTTTTTTTAAAAAATATTGTTTAAAGCAGCTTTGGATTCACAGAAAAACTGAGCAGAAGGTACAGAGATTTCCCATGCACTGTCAACAACCCCACGCCTGAAGTGGTATAGCTGTTACAACTGTAATCCTACATCCATGTATCTTAATCACCAAAAGTCCAAAGTTTACATTATGGTTCACTCTTGATGTTGTATGTTCTATGGATTTGAATAAATGTAAAATGATAGGTATTCACCATTATAATATCATACAGAGTAGTTTCCCTAAAAATCCTCTGTGCTCTATCAGTTTATTCTTCCACCCATCTACCTCCTGACTACTACTGATCATTTTCTATTACCATAGTTTTCCAGAATGTTATGTATTTGGAATCATGCAGCATATAGCCTTTTTGACTGACTTCTTATACTTGATATGCATGTAATTTCCCCCATGTCTTTTCATGATTAAACAGCTTATTTATTTTTAGCACCAAATAATATTTCATATTCTAGATTGCCAATTTGTTTATCCATTCCCCTACTAAAATTCATCTTGGTTTATTTCAACTTTTGGCCATTGGACTTAAAGTGTCCATAATATCCATTTGTGAATTTTTGCATGGATGAGCACAAGTTTTCAATTCCTTTGAGTAAATATCAAGGAGTGGGATTTCTGGATTGTGTTATAAATGTTTTGTTTTGTAAGAAACTGACAAATTATTTCCAAAAGTAGATATTTAAGAACAGTGTATACTCATGATGTATAACTGCATTTTTTACATAGGGACCAGTTGTAAATAATTCTGTATTTTTTAACATAGGGATCAATAGCTGAATTCCTGGGTGAAGTGGCCATTATTTGGCCAATGACCCTGAAGCTGGGAACAAGCAAGTTTGCTCACCAAAACATTGTTATCTTTTATTGATTTATAAAGCAGTATCATCTAAGTGATATTCCAACTTCCCCAGGCAGAATAATCACAATCTTGTTAAAGGAAATTCCCTTTAATGTCTGTATGTGTCAAGTTTTTGCTGCTATAAAAAATTACCTAAGGCAGGCTACTATGAAGAAAAAGGTTTATTTAGCTCTGTTTAGGAAATTCAAGGACATGGTGCCTACATTGGTTGACTTCTAGTGAGGACCCTCTAGCTGTCTAACAACATGGTGGATAGCAATGGTAGAAGCATATGTGGGAATACATGATTACATCTTGGTACAAAAAGCCAAAGAAGCCTGGCTGAGGCCAAGCTCAGGCCTTTATAATAAGCCTCTCAAGTGAGCTCCCAAAGGGTCCCATGACAGTTGCTTTAATTTCTTCTGAGGGCAAGACCCCAATCACCTACATATCTCCCCTTAGGCTCCACATCTTGAAGGCCCCACACCAGGTGCCAATATTGCTACTCTGGGGACAAAACTTCCAACACATGGATCCTTGGAGATCAGACAACATCTAAACCATAGCAATAGCCATTTCTTGATTGATGTTTTCATATGGAAGCAGCCAACCTCACGATTATGGGGACTAGAGGCATAGAACCAATTACAACTATGGGCTAACATTCACCAGAATCATAGAGATAGCACCACACAATATCCTTTACTACTTAACAAAAATATTTTCCTGTTTTTACACTTTAGTATTTTGACTTTTGAAGGATATGATTTTTATTTAATAATTTAATATTGACTTTTAATGACTACAATATTTTCATCACATTCGACCAATTAGCAGCAACACTTTTCAGTCTTGCTGAATTCAGAAGCTTCATGTAATCTTTGAAAATCTCCCTAGAAATACCTACAGGACTCTGGGTAGGTTATCCTTATTTGGGGCAGTTGTTATTGTAGCCTCTCTCTGAGAAGCTATATGATTTTTTAATCCACTCACAGGTTAGTAGATACCTGAAGCTAAAATGGTGACATCATACTTTTCTCCTCTTCTCCTCCTTTTTTTTTTTTTTTTTTTTAAAAAATATGGTGCTTGTTATCAAACCCAGGGCCTTGCATAAGTGAAGCATACACTTTACCACCAAGCTATGTCCCCAGCTGTACAGCAAACATTCTTAGAGGTCCATATTTGAATCAGATCAGTTCTAACCTACATATGCATGGATTAAATGTGCTGTTGTATAGAGAGGTAAACTGTGGCTCCTGTGTGTTAGGAGGTCTGAGTTGAGAAGCATGCTATTTGCTTATGATCATAGCATCTGTCTATAGACAGGAAATGGTCGCACCAAATTCCCTCATATCTTTTCCTTAAGCACCAACTACCATTGAGACACATGCTTCTCATAGTCTCAGCAATTATATATGATATAGCCTTGAATTTTTAAACACCACAAATGCACAATACTGTCAGGGATCAGCTACATTGGAGTCTTAAAGGAATAGTTGTTTGCCATTTTCTTATGTATGTCTAAGAAAGAGACTACAGCCTTTCCTTTTAAAACCAAAGTCTTAATGGGATTTAAAATTATGAGGTTGTTCTCTTTGGAGTTAAAGAAAAATCCAGAAGGGAGGTAGGATTTTGTGAGCTTTTGTTCTAGGAGATCAGCATTTGTCCTCATGCAGGGCACTTTACACTCTCGAGCACCTGCCATCTGAATCCTCTTTTACCTTTGTTCTGGACTCCCTCATCACAGCTGCATTTGTGGTTAGGCAGACAGTACAACTTTTTAGGCTTTCTTTTCCTCCTTCTGGATGCCCCAAAGTTGACACACCAAGCAGTCCCTAATGTAGTGTATTGGTTTGATTCATGCTTTGGCCCCTATTAAAAAGTTATTTCAGATTTATAGAAGCACTTTAAGTCACATAAATTTGCTTTCCCACTTTATTTTAAGCAACAGCAACTTATATTGGAGCTAGAAAGAATAGTGCTACCATAATGTGTGATACTACTTTCCCCCAGAATGATGCTTACCCCCCGTATTGTGGTGGAAATTTGTCTATTTCTGCCCTATCTTCATTTTACCCTTATCTGAGTTTCAGTGTTAGGTCAACAACCTACCATCATTTTGCCTTATGACCTCTTGGGTACAACTTTCCCCTGCCCAGAGCACATCAGTATAATATTCTGTTCAAAACTCTCTGATGAGAATCCATTATTTGCTATTTCCTCCCCAAATGTCTTACTATTTTAAAACTATCCTAATAAATAGAGAGCTTTGATTTAGAATTTTTTTTTCACCCCTGGAGATAAATCATTGCAAAACTAAAAACTGATAGGAATAGAAATGTTGTGTATAGTGACTCAAGTTTATTATCTGGTTCTGGGTTTCAAATGTTCTTTTCAAATTTACTTATTTTTGGTATAGTTATGCATCTTATGATTAAACATCTCCCTCCCTATCCTGCCCTTTCATGTTCCACTGTTAATATTTGTTTTAAAGGTTAATGTTTTTTTTTTTTTTGTATATGTACCAACTTCTGTCACTTTGAAGTCACTGTTTAAATTAGGGACTTAACTAAATTACCATGAATTGCCTCATTTTGTAGAATAACTCGTGAATATACATTCATTTAAAACATGTTTATTGAGACCCTGCCACATTCTGGGTATGTTGCTAGGTATGCTGGATTGGTCAATGAACAAAGTAAACAATGAGTCCTGCCCTCCTAAGGTTTAGAAATGTTTCCCAAAGGCCCACTTGTTAAAGGTTTGGCCCCCAGCCTATGGCACTATTGGGAAGGGGTGAAGCCTCTAGGAAGTGGGGCCTCGTGGGAGAAAGTCAGTTCTTTGGGAACAGGTCCTTGAAGGGAATATTGGGAACCCTATGCCTTCATTTCTTTGTCTTTGCCTTCTGACCACCATGTGGTGAACAACTTCCATCTTCACATACTCTCACCATGATATGCTGCCTCGTCACAGGCCCAAATAAAAGGTGCCAACTGACTGTGGCCCCAAACCACTAAAACCATGAGGCAAAACAGATCTTTTCTCTGTACAAGTTGATTGTCTCAGGTATTTGGTCACAGCAATAGAAAGCTAACTCATGTCCGTATGCAGCTTACATTGCAATGAATAAATCCAGTACGTCTTACACTGGAAGAAAAGCAAAAAGAAGATGGGGGTGAGGAGATTCAGGAGTGTCCCAGACTCCTGCCCTTTTGTCCTTGTTACATTTTTCGTTTATATTTTTTATTTATTATAGGAAACAGGGAACTGATTCCTACAAGACATTATTACTTCAACCTGATCAGACAAAACACTCAGTGATTGAATCTGAGTTTCCTGTTTCCAATATGATGTTTTTTTTGATTAAATAATTCTGACTCATTCTTATGATTAAGATCCTAGACGTGTATTTAGTTAAGACCCAGGCACAAAAAACAAATATTATTTTGAAAAATCCATACCTGTTATTATTAATAACAAAGCACCATTTGCTGGACAAAAAAATGATATTTAATGGTTTATTTTTGTTGTTACTGTTGAAACAAGAGAATTCTTAAAAAGGTCATTATAGCCAAGTGCCATGTCAGATTGTTTTAGGACTAATGTTCATTCTCTCCTCTTCTACATTACATTTGCTAAAGGGGGAACTGCTAAATTATGAAATACTGGGAACATAATACTTTGTGGGTTTTCACACTAAATGGTAGTTTCATTTGAACTTTTGTTTTGTTGACTATTGTTTCTTTTCAGTTTAGATACTTGGAGAAGCTTCTGTTGGTTCATGGAACTTGGAACTATTTTCGAGTGACCAAATGCATATTGTATTCTTTCTACAAGAATGTAGTGCTATACATTATTGGGGTAAGAAAGGAGATGCATTTCATTTTCTTTCTTCAAGGAATTAGGTCTTTTCTGTGATTTAGACTTGGTAATTAAAACTTTTTTCATATTAAAGTACTATCAAAAGAAAATTCCTTATAACTAAATTTAGCAGTTTACTTGAGTAAATCAAGACAAAAAAAAATTGTTTCTTGAGTATGTTCTGATTCTTTACTAACCCCCAAAACTAGGGCAAGTTATGAGAATTCTAACCAACAATGTGATCTGATAGCATTGATGAAAAACAGAAGTGAGACCTAGAAAACAATTTAACAACACCTTGAATAATCAGTCAATGGGTTACAACTTAACTAATTAATTGCTTACAGCTTAATTAGTTAATTGTCTACAATTCCTCCTGCAACTAACCAAAGCTCAGGTATTGTGATTCAACTCTATTCTGGTTTGGACTGCTGGGCCCATTACAGGTGCCTGTTCTAAATCCATGGATCCCCACAGATTTTATTTAACAGTGCTGTTAACAAAATCCTGCTTCAAGTTTTTGCCTATAGAAGTGACTAAGTAAAAAGTGTCAATTAAACATCTTATAATATCATGATGACAGACACCAGACACCTACTCACCCAAACACAGTTAGGTCTGTTAGCTCTAGATTCTTCCAGTGATTAAACATACCAGATATCTCTGTGCTTCCTTCCACTAAAGGATAGGAATGAGCCTGGAATTTTCAGTGTTACCACCACAGAGCTTGTGCAGATGTCATCAATTTTAGATGCATTGATGTGTGCATGAATATGTGCACTGTGTTCTTGCACTTTTATCCATGTGTAGATTCATGTAACCACCCACTATACTAATCAAGATACATCAAGATACATAACTATTACATCACTACAGGGGGATCTTCTTCATGCTACCTTTTTACATCCCTACCCATCTCTAACCCCTGGCAATGGCTAATCTATTCTCTAATTTTACAATGTTCTATAAAATTTCAACCAAATAATATGTCATCTTTTCAGATGAGATTTTTTTTTACTCAGTATAATTCCCTTCAGATTTATCCAAGTCATTGTGTGCATCAGTAGTTTATTCTTTTTTATTTTTAGTAGTTTGTTGTTTTTTTATTGGTGTGTTATACTTACACAATTTATTTACCATGGACATGTGGAAAAACATTTGTTTTTAGTTTGGTGCTAATAAAAATAAAATTTGTGTGAACATTTGTGTTTAGGTTTATGTGAGAAGTGCACAATTATTGAGTCATATGGTAAGTGCATGCAATTTTACAAGAAACTTCCAAACTATTTTCCAGAGTGGTTTTATCATCTTAAAATTTCTACCAATAATGAAACAATTATCCTGTTTCTCCAGATATTTGCCAGTCTGAGATATCATTACTATGTCTTTTTTAACCTTTTTGATGTGTAGAAATATCTATTTTAGATTAAAATTAGATTTTCTTACCGGCTATTGATGTTGAATATCTTTTTATGTATTTATTTGCCATTTATGTATATATTTTGGAAATGTGTCCCCATATCTTCTGTCCATTTTATAATTATATCATTAGGGTTGTTTTTTTTGTTGTTGTTTTACTATTATGAAACGTTTTCACATATTCTAATTATTATTTCTTTGCCAGGTATATAATTTGCAAGTATTTTCTTTCAGTCTGCAACTTGTTACCTCATTGTCTTAACAGGGTCTTTCACAGAATAAACATTTTTAATTTTGATTAGGTCCAGTTTATATAGTTTTTCCTCGTATGCTTGTAGCATCTTGTAGCATCATATTAAAAAAAAAGTTTTTTCTAGCTTTAGGTTCCAAATATTTTCCTGTATATATTTTTTAAAAGCTCTGTATGTCATATTTAATTTCATGGTTCATTTGCAGTATAAGATGTGAGGTTTTGCTTGTCTTTCTTTTGCCTATGGATGTCCAATTGCTTTAGTGACATTTGATGAAAAGGCTCTCCCTCCTCAATTAAATCACTTTTGCACCTTTGTCAGAAGTCAGTTGGGAAAATAATAGAGAAATAGAAAAAATATGAAGAGACTTACAAGTAATAAGGAGAGATTGACTCAATAATTAACCCCCCCACCCAACAAAGTGCAGCAGTAGATAGCTTCACTAAAAAGTTCTTCCAATCACTCAAAGAGGTAACATCATTTTCTCAGCTTATCTAAAACTTGAAGAGGACTCATTCTACAAGGTCAGAATTACCCTAAGAGCAAGGCAAAACACACTATAAGAAAACTATAGACCAATGTTCTTGATGAATGTTAATGAAAAATCATAAACAAAATACTAACAACTCAAATTCAAGAGCATATTAAATTTATCCTATTCTAAAACCAGAGAGATTTTGTTATGCAAGGGCTCAGACCCAGGAAACATTTGGAATCCTGGCAGGTGAAAGAAGATGCAAGACATGGTTGAGTCAGCCTTTATTCAGAGGTGGAAACAGCCTCAGCCAGTTTCAGCTTTAGACCCACCCAGTTCCATTTTGCTCCCATCAGTTCCATTTAGCCCACTTTTGAATACAGTCTAAACAAAGAAGGCACACTGCCAACAGCTTACACCAGTGCTCACATGCTCACAAGCAAATGTTTGTGACCTTGAGTATGCACACTGAATCAGAGTGTTTCTGACCTTGACTACACACTAATCATGGCCTTGTCTACATGATAAAAACATAACATAAAACATAACATAGCCTGCTGGAAGCCTCTGCAAGGAAGCCAAACTGGCCTTCCCCAACAGATTTATTTCTGGAATGCAAGAATGTTTTCACATGCAAAAAATCAACCAATATAACACCCTACATTAACATAATTAAAGATGGAAAATCACATGATTACTTCAGTTGATGCTGAAAAAGCATTTCAACACAATTTGACACCCCTTATTTGATAAAACACTTAACAAATTAGGAAGAGAAAGAAACTACCTCAGAATAATAAAGGCCACATGTAAAAATCCCCCAGCTAACATTGTAGTCAATGGTAAAACACTGAAAACCTTCTAAGATCAGAACCAAGACAAGGATGCCCATGCTAACTACTTCTATTCAACATAGTATTGGAAGTTCTAACTTGAGCAATTAGGCAAGAAAAGGAAACAAAATGCATTCAAATATTTAAAAAGAAGTAAAATTATCTCTATTAACATATGATATGCTTGTATATGTAGAAAACTTAAATATTTCACACAAGATATTAGAACTAATAAATGAATTCAGCAAAGTTGCAAAATACAAAGTCAAAATACAAAAATCAGCTGTGTTTCTATACACTAACATCGAACAATTCAAAAAGGAAATTAAGGTAACAATCCCATTTATAATAAAAAGTAAAATGAAATACTTGGGAAAAAACTTAATCAAGACACATATATGAAAACTAAAAAAAAATATTGCTGAAAGAAATTGAAGAAAGCATAAATAAATGTAAAGACATTTTATGTTTATCAGTTGGAAGAATTAATGTTGTTAAGATGTTAATTTTACCTGCTATAGCCTGGATCATGAACGTACTCCTAAGGCCCTTGTGTTAAATGCTTGGTCCCCAACTGTGACACTATCGGGAGGCAGTGATACCTTTCAGAGATGGGGTCTGGTGGGAAGATATTAGAATATTAGAGACATGCCTTAAAGGGGTACAGGGATCTTGGTCCCTTTCTTTCTCTCTTTGCTTCCCATCCACCATGAGATGAGCAGGACTCTGTCAGGTCCTCACTGTGATACACTGTGACGCCACAGACCCAAAGCACAAAGACAAGCTGAAGCCTCAGAAACCATGAACTGAAATCGATCTTTTTCCCTCCTTTATTTGCTTATCACTGGGCACGATGATGCATGTCTGTAATTTCAACAGTTCAGGAGACTGAAGCAGGAGGATTGCAAGTTTGAGACCAACCTTGGCAATTTAGTAAGACCCTGTCTCAAAACTTAAAAAAAAAAAAATAAGATAAAAAGGACTGGGCATGTAACTCAGGGGTAAAGTGCCCTTTGGTCCAATCCCCATAACAAATAAACAAAAAAGAATTCACTTTAAATTGATCATCTAAGGTATTTTTGTCACAGTGACAGAAAGCTAACACAAAAATTTGGTACTGAAAAATATGGCCATTGCTGTGACTGCACCTTAGAAAATGTGGGAAAGACTTTGCAGTTGATTTGCATAAGGAGTTTGGAAGTTTGAGGGGAAAGGTAGAGAAGTCTAGAGTGCTATAAGAAAAGTTTAATGGACAATTCTGGTAAGGGCTCAAAAGACCAAACCGTTGATAGAAATGCAGATAATAAAGGCCAACACGAGTAGGTTTCACATAGGAATGAGGATTGTATTGGCAATTGAATTACAGGCTGTCTATATTACATGTGGCAAAGAATTTTGATTTTTTTTTTTTTTTGGTCCATGCCCTGAGACTTTGTAAGAGGACCAATTTAAAGGTGATAGACAAGTTAAGGCAACACATAGTTCAGGCTACAGGATGGAAATTTACAGTGAAAATTAGGGGCAAAAGTCAGAATGGAAAGATTTGAAAAATTCAAAGTTTGCAAGAAAAGAAGTGTGTTTAAAGATGCAGCAAAGCAGCATGTAGAGATGAGTGGTATTAAAAAGAAGCCAAGTACTTTGCACCAGGAAAATAGGAAAGATACTTTGACCATATTTCAGGAATCAGGATACCCCACCCATTGCAGGCTGAAAGGTGCAAAAGTGTGAATTCACTTCAAAGACATTCACTTGAGGAGAGAACCCCAAGGTGCCCTCTTCACAATATTACTACATTAAAAAATAAAAGCTTAAAAACTGGCTCAGTATATTTGTGTAGATCTCCTTATGGATTCTCTAATCTGACCCGTTGATGAATATGAATATCCCTGTGCTGATACCCTGTAGTCAGCTTTAACATTGGGTAGAGTGATTTCTCTCACTTTATTTTTGTTTTTTAAAATTGTGTTAGCAAAACTGTGTTTATCTCTTCAATTTTAAAATAAGTATATCTATGTCCACAAAAAATCTTGGTGGAATTTTGATAGGAATTGGGTTAAACCTATATATCAGTTTGGGGAGCATTTATATCTTTACTCTGATTAGCTTCAAATCCATGAACAGAGACTGATTCTTCATTTATTTTAGCCTTCTTTTGGTTTCTTTTATCAAAATTTTGTATTTTTCAGTATATAAATCCTATACATGCTTTTTTCAGATTATACTTAAATACAATTGGTCCTCCCTTCGGGGGTCCATATCCTTGGGTTCAGCCAACCATAGAGACAACTTATTTCATTTTCTTTGGTGCAATTATTAATGACTTTGGGTTTCTAATGTCAGTGTCCATGTGTTCATTGCTACTATATATAAATGTGATTAGATTTTATGTTGATCTTGCATCCTGAGATCTTGTAGAATTCACATATTTGTCACAAGTGTATATTTAATTTTTTTCTGTATTCCTTTTAATTTTATCCAGTTAGTCTGTCATCTGTAAAGAGGGACACTTTATTTCTTCTTTTCTAATTATATTCAACTATCTTACATAAGAATAGTGTGAGGGGACATCCTTGCCCTGATCATAAGGAGGAAATCTTATTTCTCATTATTTAATATTGTATTAGCTGTATGGTTGTTTTTGTTTGTTTCTTTGAAGATATCCTTTATCAAATTGATAAAATCACACTGTTCCTAGATTGCTGAGCATCTTTATAATAAAATTTTGTTGCATTTTGTCAAATGTTTTTTTCTGTATCAAATAATATAATTTTTTCTTATTTAAATTGAGCATATATGGTTATGTGGATTAGTTTTTAAATATCAGACCAGCTTTGAATCCCTGGAGTAAAATCTACTTTGTTATAGTACATAATTCTTTTGATACATTGATAGATTTGTCATGATAATATTTCACTGAGGATTTTACTGATACTGCTATTGCATTTTTGGCAGTCAAGTGACAAGTACAGTGAATAACTTTCCCTTTCCAAGAAGAAAAAAACAGTAGTAATGTTGGTCAGTTTTTTTATAAATAATTCTCTGAGAGAATCTGAGGCACTTGGCAAGCCAGCATCACTTGAAAATTTTTCTTCCAATTCATCAAATTTGAGTTACCTCTAGCTAGACTCTGGCTTTCCCAGTTTTACATATATTTAGCTGCATTTTTTCATATACTTTAAAGAATAAAACATAATTGGTATATAGGAACACAATTGATTTGGGGATGTTAATTTTATATCCTGATACTTTGCTGAATTTGTTGATGAGTTCTAATTTTCTGGTGGAGTTTTGGGTCTTCTAAATATAGAATCATGTCATCAGCAAAAAGGGATATTTTAAGTTCTTCTTTTTCTATTCTTATCCCTAAAATTTCTTTCTTTTGCCTAATTACTCTGGCTAAAGTTTCAAGGAATATTTGGACTAGAAGTGGCAAAAGAGGGCATCCTGTGTTGTTCCTGTTTTAAAGGAATTAGAATTAAATCAATTTAGAATGATATTGTCCTGGGGTTTGGCATATACAGCTTTTACAATATTGAGGTATGTTCCTACTCTCACTAGTTTTTCTAGTGTTGTGAGTATAAATGGATGCTTAATTTTGTCAAATGCTTTTTCTATATCTATTGAGATAATCATGTGATTCTTGTTTTTAAGTCTATTGATGTGAATTACATTGATTGATTTCTGCATGTTGAAACAAACTTGCATCCCTGGAATGATCCCCACTTGATTACGGTGCACTATCTCTTTAATATGTTTCTGTATGTGATTTGCCAGTATTTGATTAATTATTTTTGCATCTGTGCTCATTAGGTATATTGGTCTGAAATTTTCTTTCCCTGACATGTCTTTGGTTGTGCCATCAGAGTAATACTGGCTTCATAGAACGGGTTTGGAAAGTTTCCCTATTTTTCTATTTCATGGAATAATTTCAGGAGGATTGGTATTAGTTCTTCTTTGAAGGTCCTGGTAAACTCTGCTGAGAATCCATCTTGTCCTGGGCTTTCTTTGTTGGTAGGCTTTTGATGGCATCTTTAATTTCATAGTTTGAAATTTATGTTTAAATATTCTATGTCATTTTGTTTCAATATGGGTAGGTCATATGTCTCTAGAAATTTGTCAGTGTCTTCAAAATTTTCTATTTTATTGGAAAATAAATTTCCAAAATGGTTTCTGATTATCATCTGTATTTCAGCAATGTCTATGCTAGTGTTTTCTTTTTCATCATGAATATTAGTAATTATAGTTTTTTCTCTTTCTCTTCATTAGGTTAGCAAAGGATTTATCAATATTGTTATTTTTTTTAAAGAAACAACTTTTTATTTCATTGATTTTTTGAATTTGTTTTGTTCCAATTTCATTATTTTGGCTCTGATTTTAATAATTTCCTGTCTTCTACTGCTTTTTGTGTTGATTTGTTCTTTTGTTTTTTTTCTAGGCTTTGAGATGTAATGTTAGGTCATTTATTGAGTGTCTTTCTATTCTTTTCATGAATGATCTTAATACAATGAACTTTCCTCATAGCACTGCCTTCATAATGTCTCAGAGATTTTGATATGTTGTGTTGCTATTCTTATTTACCTCTAAGTACTTTTTAAATTTCATTCTTGATTTGTTCTTCTAATCAGTTTTGTCATTTAATAGCATATTATGTAATCTCTAGGTGTTAGAGTAGCTTCTATGTTTTATTTTATCATTGGTTTCAAATTTCATCCTATTATGATCTGATAGAATGCAAGGTATAATCTCCATTTTTTTTTGTATTTTCTAAGTGATGCTTTGTGGCTTAAGATATCTTCTCTTTTAGAGAAGGATCACTGTGCTGTTGAGAAGAAAGTGTATTTCATATTAGATGAAATATTCTATATATGTCTGTTAAGTCTAAATTATTAATTGTATTTTTTAGTTCTGCAACTTCTTTATTTAGATTTTATTTGGAGGATCTATCCAGTGATGGAGAGGTGTGTTAAAGTATTATTGTGTTGTGGCCTATTTGATTCTTGAAATTGAGACAGATTTATTTGATGTACATAGATGCTCCATTGTTTAGGGCATAAATATTTATAATTGTTATGTCTTGTTGATGTAATGATTCCCGTAAGTAGTATGAAATGACCTTCTTTATCTCTTCTGATTAACTTTGGCTTAAACTCCACTTTATCTGATATGAGAATAGAGACCCCTGCTTGTTTATGAGATCCATGTGGATGATATATTTTTCCCCATCCTTTTAACTTCAGTTTGTGGACATCTTTGCCTATGAAGTGAGTCTCTTGGAGATAACATATTGCTGGGTCCTGTTTTTAAATCCAATCTGCCAGTCTTTTGATTGATGAGTTTAAGCCATTTATACTCAATATTATGGTTGAGAAATGATTTTTATTCCCTGACAGTGTAATTTATTTCTGGTTTTTAATTTGAATTAGTTTCTCCTTTGATTGACTATTCTTCTAGTGTAGTTCCTCCCTTAGCTGGTTTTCACTGTATTTTTTATTCCTTCTCCATGGAATATTTTATTGAGTATGTTTTAAAGTGCAGGCTTTCTAGTTGTGAATTCTTGTAGCTTTTTTTTTTTTTATTATTATGGAAGGGTTTTAGTTCGTTGTCAATTCTGAAGCTTAATTTTGCTGAACACAGTATTCTTGGATGGCATCCATTTTCTTTCAGAGTTTGGTTTATATTATTCCAATACCTCCTAGCTTTTTGGGTTTGGTTTGAGAAATCTGTTGAGATCTGGATTGGTTTCTATAAAATGTGATTTGTTGTTTTTCTCTGGCAGCCTTTAAAATTCTATCTTATTCTTTAAGGGAGGCATTTTTATAATAATGTGTCTTGGTGTGGGTCTGTTATAGTTTTGTATATTTGGGATCCTGTAAGCCTCCTGTATTTGATTTTCCATCTCATTCTTTAGATTTGGGAAATTTCCTGATTTTATTTCATTGAAAATATTGTGTATTACTTTGGTCTCTCTCTCTCTATGCCTTCATCTGTCCTTATATATCTCAAATTTGGTCTTTTTATGTTATCCCATAATTCTTGGAAGTTCTGTTCATGGTTTCTTAACATCATTCATTATTCAATAGAGTATTATTTAGTCTCCAGGTGTTAGAGTACCGTCTACATTTTATTCTATCATTGATTTCTAATTTCATTCCATTATAATCTGATAGAATGCAGAGTAATATCTATATCTATATGGTTTAATATCTAATATCTGGTTTTTTTGTATTTGCTAAGAGTTGGTTTGTGGCGTAAGATATGATCTATTTTAGAGAAGGACCCATGTGCTGCTGAGAAGAAAGTATATTTGCTCATTGATGGATGAAATATTCTATTTATGTCTGTTAAGTCTAAATTATTGATTGTATGATTTAGTTCTATAGTTTTTTTGTTTGTTTGTTTGTTTATTTGTTTTGAGGATCTATTCAATAGTGAGAGACATGTGTTAAAGTCACCCAGTATTGTTGTGTTGTGGCCTGTTTGGTTCTTAAAATTGAGAAGGGCTTGTCTGATGTACATAGATGCTTCACTGTTTGGGGAATAAATATTTATGATTGTTTTTGTCTTGTTGATGTATAATTCCCTTAAGCAATACAAAATGACCTTCTTTGTCCCTTCTGATTAACTTTGGCTTGAAGTCTACTTTATCTGATATGAGGAAGAAATTCCTGCTTGCTTACATAATCCATGTGAGTTATATGTTTTCTCCCATCCTTTCATCTTCTGTCTGTGGATGTCTTTGACTATGAGGTGAATCTCTTTGAGATAGCATATTGTTGGGTCTTGTTTTTAATCCAGTATACCAGTCTGTGTCATTTGATTGATGAGTTTAGGCTGTTAACATTCAAGGTAATTATTGAGATATGATTTGTATTCCCATTTTGGTTTATATCTAATTTTTAATTTGAATTGGTTTCTCCTTTGATTGACTATTCCTTTAGTGCAGTTCCTCCCTTTGCTGGTTTTCACTTTTTTTTTTTTTTAAACTTCATCTTCATGGAATATTTTGTTGAAAATATTCTGTAGTGCAGACTTTCTGTTGTGAATTCTTTTAACTTTTGTTTATCATGGAAGATTTTTATTTCATCATCAAATCTGAAGCTTAATTTTGCTGGATATAGGATTCTGGGTTGGCATCCATTTTCTTTCAGAGCTTGGTATATGTTATTCCAGGACCTCCTAGTTTTGAGGGTCTGGGTTGAGAAATCAACTGAGATCTGAATTGATTTCCCCTTGTAATCTAATACTTTTCTCTCACAGATTTGAAAATTCTATCTTTGTTCTGTATACTAGGCATTTTCATTATAATGTGGCTTGATGTGGGTCTGTTGTAATTTTGTACATTGGGGGTCCTGTAAGTCTCTTGTATAGAATTTTCCATTTCATTCTTTAGATTTGGGAAATTTTCTGATATTATTTCATTGAAAAGATTCTGCATTCCTTTGATTTGTATCTCTGAGCCTTCATCTGTCCCAACAAATCCTATATTTGGTCTTTTTATATAATCCCATATTGCTTAGAATTTCTACTCATGATCTCTTAACAAATTTTTGCCATGGTCAAGTTCATTTTTAAAATATATATCTTGTCTTTATTGCCTAAAAGCTTTGTTTTTCAAGTGGTATAGTCTGCTGGTGATCCTTTTCATTGAATTTTTAATTTGGTTTATTGATTCCTTCATTTCCAGGATTTCTGCTTGATTTTATTTTTCAGAACCTCTATCTCTTTATTGAAGTGATTTGTCACTTTGTGTATTTTCTCTCTGATTTCACTCTATATCATCCTTTACCTCACAGATCAATTTAACTCTGAACATTCTAAACTCCTTCTCTGACATTTCTTCCATTGTGGTATACATGGGTTCTATTATTGAAGTATCTTGGTTTGTTTGGATTGATTTATTCCCTTGCTTTTTCATCTTATTTGTGTGCCCATCCATCTAACAGTATGGATCTGAGGCAGTAGAGTTTTTACCCTGTGGACTTAAAGTGTCCCTGAAAGTTTCTAAAACCTCACTGTTTAGGGGGAGACAAATAATAACAACAACCAATGCAAACAATACACAGCAGTACATCAAATATTTCATGCTGTGACATCTTTAATTCTAATTGTCAAAATAAACAGAAATTATATGATCAGTTATTGCCCACAGTAAAAACAGTAAGTTTGCAAATAGGTTTAGGATTTTGAATGGACAAGAAGAGAACAAAAATGATGTAGGAAGTAATGATTATGAGGGAGGAGGAGAGAGAATAGAAGTAAAAAATTAAAGGAAGAATAAAAGAGAGAACAACAGAGATTGGCTATTAGCAGAAGAGAAAAATACAATTGAGGGAAACATATAAGTGAGAAAAAATATGTATAAAGTAAAAATTAAAAAATTAATATAAAAGAATATAAAACAAAACCAAAATATACTAACCAAATATCCTAGTCCTAAAAATACTGATCCAGGAAAAATAACTGGCTTCGAAAATGATAGAAATGAGGAGGAAAAACACAAAACACAAAAACAAGTATGTGTGTGTGTGTGTGTGTGTGTGTGTGTGTTTGTCCCTGAACCATTCAGGTAACAATTAAACAGAGAAAAAAAGAATAAATAAAAATGAAAAAAAAAATCTCAATGAAAAAGAATTGTTTCTACTGGAGTTAAAAAGATTCTCAGCTTCCCTTCTCAGCAGTATTAGGTTAGGTGGGCTGGAGTGTGATGCTTGCTAAACCCTCAGGGTGGGGTTGCTAGAGTTTGAGAGGAAATCCCTAGGTGGTGCTCCTAGAGGTAGGGTTTAGGCTTAGGTAGGCTCCAGGGTTTTTGTTGAATGGTGATTGGTCTGAAAATTTTAAATCAGCTCACCTCCAGGGCCCAGCATTTGCCAGTCCATCCTGGAAGAGTGCACCCCAGCGATTCCCCTCTGGGTTCTATTCCTGCAGTGGTAGAGGCAATTCTTAGTCTCCTTCATCCCCTGCAGGAACCCCTCCCCTTTCCTGGTCTTGAGTTAAGCCTCCAAACTCTTCTGCCCCACCCCCTTTTGAATTCCCAGCCAGATATGTCTCTTCCAACTGGTCCTACAAGTGGCTGGATTGGAGGTGGGGTGGGGATGAGTGGGGTGGGTGGGGGGAACAGGGGGATCTATACAATCTGTATTCCTGTGTAATCCCTGTGTAAACCCCTCTCCACGTTTGATTTTCTCCTGGCCACTTAGGCCCACTCCATGTCTTGCAGTGTGAGTTTTCCGGGCCTGTATTTTGGGCCATACTCATGTTTGCCAGGAATTGGCTCCCCTAGATGCCAGCCCCTGAGCTGTGACTGCAAAATGGTTTCTGACTCTGTCCTCTGTGGCAGCCTGGAGAGGCATGGCTTCTTTCCTGCACAAGGATATTGTGCAGCACATCTTTCAGTTTAGTTGGTCAGTGTCTTTGATCTCTGTACTTGCACACCCCACAGCCCTCCTAAAAATGCAGGTTCCTTTAATTCCCTTATCCCTCCACTTTGCTCATGGAGGGACTTCTTTGGCTCATGCCTCCAACTATAGAAGCAGCTGTGGTGCTGGGGATTTCTTCCTTATTTTATTTTATCCAACCTCCTGAGTCCCTGATCTGCTTTGAATGTCTAGTATTAAATCCTGGTAAAGTCCCCCCACCCCTTTTTTTTCATGTCACAAAGAAGCCAAGAAAGTGACCTCCATCTTGAGGGAAAAAAAAAACAAAAAAAAACTTGTTTGTTAATTTTACAGTGTATACCTGTATCAGAACATCACATTGTACTCCATAAATATGTACAATTATTTTGTCAGTCAATAATAAAATAAATTCCATGAATGTAAAGACCACCTCTTATCATTGAAAAGAGGAAATTGGGCTTTGTTTTTATTAAATCAAACAAAGAAATGTGACCAAAGAAGAATTTTTTCTAATGTATGATGGTAATTATATAGTCTTAAGACTCCTGATACATTTTAACAAATCACCCCTAATGTTGCTTTTAAGAGAATGAGCATGAGTTATATGGATCTGCATTTCAGTCCCATCTTTGCCACTTACTAGCTGTGTAACCTGAGTAAACAATCTAATCTCCCTAACCTCACTTTTCAAAATTCTTAAATTGACAATAATAATAATAATAACAACAACAACTTTACAGTATTGCTATGAGGATTAAATATGACTATGCATTTGAAGTAACATCGCAATGTTTGCTTTATTAAAATCCCATGTATTCTTGTTATTACTATTGACATACTAAGATTTACAGAGTATATTTTTTGTAACTATTCCCATAGAAGGCATAAAATTTATTACTTGTTACAAAGTAAACTTTGTTACTTGATTTAAGATTTTCTGTAATAAAAATCTGGACTTTTGCAAGAAGTTTGTATTTTAGTATAAAGATGTATGCCATTAGTTACCAAATACATCAATATTTTTAACATCATTAAGGATTGGTGTTTACAATTCATAGTTTATGAAAGGACATCTGTATGGTCCCCTAAGTGATTGTCCTCTAGCAGCTGTGCCAGAGAAAGTGTCCCTCTTCTGTATCACTTCTTTTCAATATATGGATATATTTAGGTCAACATTGATGAAATGCTTCATTTAGCTTCCCTCTCTTCCAGCTTTGGTTCTCCTTTGTTAATGGATTCTCTGGGCAGATTATATTTGAGCATTGGTGCATCAGCTTGTACAATGTGGTAAGCATCCTCTTCCTCTCTCTGATAGCATGCATAACTTCAAGAATTTCTAAGTCAGTCATCTGGGTACTTAGCACTCAGGACAAACATATCTTTAGGGCCTTCATTACCATGACAAATCATACAGAAGTTCAAACTCTTCACATGTGCTTTCAATCACGGCAGATCATTTTAGAGTAAGTATGTGAAATGTGTACCAAATGTGTTATTATTACATAAAATATATGCAACTTTTTTACTCTACACCTAAGCAAAGTTTTCATGCTTTTAAGCCAAGTGAAAATTACTAAACTTTATCTATACCCATTCCATTTAATGCATAAAGTTTAGGTTTACCTACATTTGCATTTGTGTGTATGTTTATGTTTATATTGTAATTCCATGTCCTTTTAAACAAACTGGTTAAAAACTGATATGAAAAATATATCACGTGTTTGTACTAAATAATAAATTTTATCTTGTTTTATAGTATATATTTTCTGTTATAATCAAATTTTCTAAAATTTAAAAAAGAATCCTTTGAGTCACTTAAATCATTTGGAAGTCAAAAGTAGCTACATTACCTTTTCCCTTTTTTTCTTTTTGTATTGTTATTTCATCGTAAGACTTTGAGGATTAGAAATTAGGTTTCCAGCAAGTATAACATGATGCCTCTCTTGTATGGAATTATAGCAATCACTGTGTATTATGTGCTATAACCTCTGAAATTCTGTCTTCTAGGAGCTTGAATTCAGAAACAGCACAGGCAGATGTCACTGGACAGAAGACATTGACTGTCCAATAATATAAAAAAGTCTAGCTCTGTGAATAATTAATTTGTGTTGATGCTCATAGATAGATGGATTTGGCAAGAGTACAGCAGCAATGAGGCTATACACACAGTTGTCTTTATTAGACTCTTGATTACAGAGGATAATATTAATCAACCTTCTTTAAAGGTTCCATAGTGGTGAAGAGAGTGACAGAATCTCTCCTCTTTCCTAGAAAAATCACTATCAGTGTACAAGCCTCTGATACTGATCAATGGAATCTTATATTTTTATAATAGGAAACATAGATGTAATTTTTTATTAATTTGGTTTTATCAAGCAGTAAGTGGATGACATGAATATCCATTGACTTCCTAAGTCTCATCCCAATTCACATTCACTTTACAGATAGGATAAAAACAAAGCTCAAGACCACAGTGCCAGAGATAGACTCTGTTTGCTTATTTTATAATTACATCAATTGTCATACTATTTCTAGAGGTCATGTATTACTTCTACCCATGTATGACCAACTATTACAAGAACTATCTATTATCAGAAAAATTAAAACAAACAAAAAATTAGCATATCAGATAAAATGTATAAAACAAAATTTTCAGACTTTGGGCAACAGGCTGACTGATGGTGTCGTCTCTGGGAGAAGTCTTACTTCCCAGCCACAGTGAAGGAAGACAAACCCAAAGCAAAATGAAAGAAAAGAAAGTCCAGGTGTCCTCCTGAATGAAGACACAAAGGTTGAAGTTCAGCAGGCCAAGGTAGCTAAGATTTGCCTGGTAGAATGACAGAAAAAAGAAAACTAGAGGGGCTGGGGTTGTTGCCCAGTGGTAGAGCCTGGCATGTGCAAGACCCTGGGTTGGATCCTCAGCACCACATATAAATGAATAAATAAAAAGATCCATTGACAATTAAAAAAAGAAAAAGAAAACTAGAGAGAAAGAGAGAGAAGAGAGAATGTGTCTGAAGAACCGCAGAGGATCCCCTTCGGTGTAGGACTGGTTCATACATGCACTGAAAAAAGTCTATGCAAAGTTGGGGAAAGAACTACCAGAAAGGCCAAAATAGTTCTTGGAGCTCATTCAGGGCTGGGAATAATCTGTATTCTTATCAGCCAGAATGGGAAGACCTCCTTTTACAAAGGATCTTCGGTAAATTCCTCATACAGGCCACTTTGAATCGTAAGGGTGAATTCGTCCTATTATAGAAATTATTCTGAACCTACAATTACAAAACTTACATATTTTACAACATATAATCAGTCCCCTATATTTCAGAACACAGGCAAAAGAGCTGGGGGTGGTGACATGCAACTAAAATCCCAGTGCCTCAAGAGGCCGAGGCTAGAGGACAGCAAGTTTAAGGCCAATCTCAGCAACTTAATGAGGCCCTAACCAATTTAGTGAGACAACGTCTCAAAATAAATATATAATAAAAAAGAGCTGTGGATGATGCTTAGTAGTTAAGCACCTCTGGGTTTAATTCCTGGTTTAAATAACAACCAAACAACAACAACAACCAGAAGAAAAAGAACACAGACACAGTATTTAGATGACAGTCAACACCAGCACTTCAGCTCCCAACAACATGTTTGTAATATTCAGCATTCAATAATTAGGTGAAAAATACATCAATAAAGACTAATTCAGAAGTGGAATTAGTAGGCAGAAACCTTAAAACAATTACTATAAATTTTATAAACATGTTCAAGGATATAAAGGAAAACATGAATATAATGAGAAAGATAAAAGATATAGAAAAGAACCAAATAGAATTTCATGAGATGAAAGATACACTATCTAAAATGAAAAAATATATATGGAAAAATTAATATTAGATTACAAACCTCAGAACATGATCAATAAATATGAAGACATGTCAATAGGAAGGACAGAGTAAAAGATATGGAAAAAATGTGATCAGAAACATATTGTGCTCAGGAAGAATGTCAGGAACTCTTGACCTTCTTATATTTAGAGCTTCAAAAGAGGGTGCAGAAAAATGTTTCAAGAAATATTGGTTGAACATGTCATAATTTTGTGAACATTATAAACACAGAGATGTAAGAATATCAACAAATTTCACAAAGAATAAGCCTAAACAAAAAGCACATGTATGTTCTTCACAATCAAATTGCTGAAAACCAGTGACTGCAAGAATATTATAAAAAGCAGCCAGATAAAAAACAAACACTACATATAGAGTACAAATGTAAAAATAAAAGCAGATCTCACATTAGCAACCTCATAGACTATGCATAAAACAATAGAATAACTTTAAAGTTCTGATTAATCTATATTAATCTAGAATTCTATACCCAGCAAAAATGTCTTTAGAAAATTAAGGTGAAATTAAAATCTATACACACTCAGAAAATAGGGAATTCATCACCAGAAGACCCTGTATGCCTTAAATATTAAGTTATTTAAGCAAGAGGAAAAATATACAAAAATTTGGATTTCTACAAAGAATTGAAGTGCATCAGAAAATATTGATTATGGTGGGAAATGTGGGAAATTTTGGTACTCTCAATCTCTTTAATTGATTAAATGGTTTGTTTAAAACCCAAGTAATAATTTAGAGCTTATCAATTATATAGAGTTAAAATACATGACAAGTATAGCAAAGTGAACAAGTGAGGAGTTAAAGTACAATAGTATTTGAATTTTGTGATATATTCCTCATGTATAATGTAAACCTTAATGGATACCTAATAAAAGGTATAGATAATAAGACTGTAATGGAGATAAAAATTAAAAATGATTAATGAAGAAGAATTCAGGAAATGAGGTAAAAGAATGAATGCAACAAACACAAAACAAATAGATTTAAAATCCAACATATTTATAATCACAAGTGGCCTAAACATGCTAATTAAAAAGCAGACTGTCATATTGGATTTAAAATTAATACAAAACTATATGATTTCTACAAGAAACCTTCAAACATAAAGACACAAAAGGGAAAAAATTGAAAAAAAAATTTTACTATGTAAATACTAATAAAAGAAATCTGGTACATTAGTCGTCCGTCTATGACCAAAATAGCTGGAATAAACAACTTAAAGGAGGAAAGATTGATATTGGCTCATGGTCATGCTCCAGCACTTTGGACCTGAGATTAAGCAGAACATCATTATAGAAGGACATAGCAAACGAGAGCAGCTGCTTAGCTCATGGCAGCCAGGAAGCAGAGAGCGGTGGGGGAAGAGGCAAGGGTCAGGATGTAGTCCCCAAGGGCATGCCCCAAGGACCCACTCCCTTCAACCAGGTCCCTTTCCACAATTTCTACTACCTCCTAAGAGTCCATTCAGCTATGAATGGATTAACTCACTAATGTGGTCAGAGCACTCATGATCCACTCACTTCCCATTGGAAATCCACTCACTCTTACATTGGAAAACACATGGGTCTCTGGGGGACACTTCATATCCAAACTATAATAACTAGAGTAGCTGTAGAAATTATAGAATAGCGGACTGTAGAACAAGAAATGGTCTAATGATAAAGATGCACATTTCTTAATGACAAAAGGATTAAAATAATTCTAAATATGTAATCACTATTAAAGTAGCATATTAGCAACTTACTAGAAATTAAGAAACTGATATAATTAAATAGAAAATTAAATAAATTCACACATACAGTTGGAGATTTAAAACTCCTTTTTTAATTGATAGAAACTATATATAAAACTTCAGAAAGTGCACAGAGGTTTTGAACAATATTATAACTAACTTGACCAAATTGACATTTATAGAAAACACCCAACCACAATAGCAGAATCTGTATTTTTTTCCAAGAGGTAATATCACACACTCTTATTTTGCTTCTGATCTTAAGGGCACACTTTCATTATCATTTTACCATTAAAATATATCAGCTGCAGTATTTTTGAGGAAGCTCTTTCACATTGTTCACCTAGTGGAATAACTGTGTGCTTCTTCCTTTTGAATCTGTTAACATAGTGAATTACTTTGGTGAAAGATTCACCAAATAAATCACATACTGGGCAATAAGAGTTAATATGTTCTTTGACCACAATGGATTTAAAGTAGAAATCAAAAGCAGCAATATATTATAAAATACCCATATACCTAAAAAATTAAAGAACACCCTTCTAAATGCACCATAGATCACAGAAGAAATCACTGGAGAAATTAGAAGATATTTTAAACAGAAAAAAAAAGAACACACAGATTTTCAATTTGTACAAGATATTGCTAAAGCAATGAATGCATAGAGGAGTATATACATTTTTAAAAGCTTATATTGAAAACAAGGGCCTAAAATCAGTGAACCAAGAATCATCCTAAAGAAACTAGAAAAAGAAGAATAAATGAAGCCCAAAATAAGCACAGCAAAATAAGTAACAAAGAAAATGCCTGAGTCAAATAAAAATAAGGCAGACAAACAAGACAGAAAACCAAACTGACTGCTAGAAAAGGTCATTAAGGCTGATAAATCCCTAGACAAACTGACCAAATGAATCAAATAAAAATAAAATAAATAAAAAAAGATACCAATTAACAGTAACACATATGAAAGAAGAGTTTTTACGATAGACTCTACAGATAATAAATACAAAGTAAGCAAATATTTTAACAAATTATTATGACGTATTAGGTAAAATTAACACATTTCTTGATTAAATGGATAAACTCCCCCCCCCCTTTATTTTTGGTGCTAGAGATCAAAGGCAAACACCCTACCAACTGAACTATAGCCCCAACCCACTGGATAAATTCCTTCAAGGATGCAAACTACTAAATATCACTGAAGAACAAAATGATCCATGCCTGTGAAAATTTTTGAAGTTAAAAATCTTCCTATTTAAACAAAAATAATTCCAGAAATATTAACAAATTTAGACAAAAGTTTTCCAGAAAAGAGGAGGAAACAACCCAACTCACTTATGATGTAGCTTTACCTTGCTGCCAAAACCAGAAAGGTATTACAGAAAACAAGAATTTTAAAAACATAGTTCAACTAGGTGCAGAGGCCCTGCCTGTAATCCCAGGAATTCAGGAGGCCAAGGCAGGAAGATTGCAAATTCAAGACCAGCCTCAGCAATTTAGCAAGACCCTGTCTCAAAATAAACATAAAAAAGGACTAGGCCTGTCACTCAGTGGTAGAGCACCCCTGGAGTCAATCTCCAGTACCAAAAACAAAAACCAGAGAGTGAATATGGCTCATGTACTTCCATTTTTTAACACATTTTTTCTTTCCTTCTCTCATTTTTGTCCTCTTTACTCCCTTTTCTCTCTCCTTCCCCACTTTCCATATAATATAATGCTTTCTATTTAATTTAATATAGTTCCTAGAATAATAGTAAATATTCAAAGATAAAATGAATGGGAAACCTCTTTTTATTTCTGATAACAATCAAGATAAAGAATTCTTGTAAAATTATTTTTTGTTTAGTCCAATCTATTTGCAAAGTCCTGGTAAGTGAATAGCTAGTTCTCATATAGGAGTTAGATGACATTATTACTAGATTTTTGTAGCCATTTTGGCTGTTATTTAAATAGCTAGATACTTGATTCATTCATTTTATTCTCATAAACATGGCAAAATGTGTAAATTTTGTGTGCATAAAGCACAGTGTGCCTAATTATAATGTATTGAATCAAAGCATTGAATCAATCTGAAAAATTATGTCATAGTTTTTGATAGACCCATTTGAATTTATGTGACTCAATAATAGCTCCTTTGTAAATAACTTCTTTTTATGCAATTTAAGACATATCAAAAGTTGCACAATAGTTGAAAGTTCTGTATATCATTCACCCAGCTTCCCCCAAGATGAAATCTTAATAATCATAAAACATATTGTCAAAGCAAAGATGTTGATATTGATAAACTCACTTATAGACTAAAAGTTATTTTTAACAAATCCTTATTATCTATGTAGATTTTCACTTCATTACCACCTTTAACTCTGGGAATCTTTGAGAAATGTTGCAGTCAAAAGAGCCTCCTGGAGTATCCACAACTCTACACAGTTTTTCAGACAGGGGAAATGTTCAACACAAAGGTAAAGAACAATTTATTACAGGTTTTCCATCTCAACCTGACTCCAAACATACCTTTGATCCTCTTCCCTTTCTTATGCTTTAGGGGGAAAATTATTTAAAACACAAGAATGTTGCATTTGGTGTCATCTTCCTGCTAGTTTAGAGAGCTAACTTTGAAACAATAGAAATAACAGTAAATGAGAAATGGAAAACAGAAACAAAAAAGAAAGTCATGTGAAAAACAAGCAAGGTACCATGTGTGTGGTCTCACAGATTTTGCACCACGTTCAGGAGGCATGCTGAGTGATGGAAAGGATGGAAGAGGACCTGGTGACTCCAAGAGATCACTTCCTGGGATCATAGAAGTTGAGATTCAGTGTGGGGAAGTGGGAGTGGGAGGGGTGTTAAAGGGATGTTTCTAGGCTGCAAGAGGAATCTACTTCTTTGCTTCTGAAAAAATTAGTTTTTAAAGTTGGAAAATTAAATATTTCATTTTCTAGCTTTCTTCTAGAAAGTTTTAGCACAATAACTTTGCTTTAAAGCAAATTTATTCTTTTGAAATTTAAAACAAATGAATGTTCTTTAAGATTTTATTTATCCAAAAAGTCTCTATTTTATTTTCCTTTTGAAAAAGCAATTTTATGTTGATAGTTCCTTTTCTTCAACTTCTTTAAAGACCATTGACTTGTGGTTTGCATTATTTTGTTGAAAAGCCTATGATAATTCTTCTTTATGTAGTGTGTTGTCTTTGTGATCCTAAGACTTATTTTCTTTATCACTGATTCACAGCAATTGGTTTTGATATGACATGATAAAGTTTAAGTTATGTTTATCTATTTTCCTGCTCAAAGTTTTTGCATCTATTGTTTTATAGTGTTCAACAAAGTGTAAAAATTTTCCTTACCATTTCTTTTGTCTCTCTTTCTTCTTCTTCCATGACTCTAACTACACATATGTCAGACCCTTAATGTTTTCCCCATCTGTGTCCATTTATAATATTTTTGTTCTCTCTTTTAAGTTCATTTTTAGTTTGTTTTTCTATGCTTTTAAGTGTACTAATATTTTATTTAGTTGTGTGTTACTGATTTATCAGTGTTAATATTTTCATCTCTAGAAATTTTATTTTGTTCGTGTCTTTAATTTCTTTCCTTATCATGTTCGTATTTTCCTACAAATCCTTGAGCATATTTAAAATATTTATAATAGCTACAGACTTCTCTGCTATTTCCAACATCTCTGTTATTTCTGAATTGTTTCTAGTACCAATTTTCTTCTGGTTATTCATCATTTTCCCCCATTTATTCACATTGTAATTTTATAATGGATGTTGAACATTATAAATGATATGTTGCTGAATAGTTCATTTTTATTTTTAAATACTTGGACTTTGTTTTAGCACAATAACTTAGTTATTGTGATTCAATTTTACTCTTTTGATACTTATTTTCATATTTTTGAAGTTCAGTCAAATAATCCTTTAAAATGAATTTAATTTCTCTACTAAAGTTATATACTCCCTCTGGGGTCTCTGCTGAATGCTTATCAAAAAAGTTCTTTTCACTTTAGCCTATAGGAATTTGAGCAATTCCTATATTAAATCTGGAATTTTTTAAAACTTGCCCTTATGTAGTAATTTGTTTTTCCATGGAAGTTGTTCTTTACTGCCTTGTGGGATTTCTTGGCACACATTGCAGATTAGCATTCAATCAAGGGCTTATGAGGACCCCATAGGAATTTCTTAAGATAATTCTTTCCATAATTCCCATGTTCCATTCTGCAAATTTGAACAACTTCGTCCTGTCAGTGTCTCATTAATTCAGCAAACAATGTTGAATCTCTTTCCCTGCACAGTAGTTTAGAAACTGCCTCGAGGTGTGAGTAGGGACAAGGCTCATCTAATGTTTTACCCTTTCTTCAGGAATTAAAGTTTTCTGTTTGGTCTCTTACCTAATGTCTGAAGGTAGTCATTTTATATTTAATCCAATTTTCTAATAGATTATAGCCAGAAATATTTTGCCTATTCATTTATTTGTTGTCACTTTATCTATTATGAACTGAGAAAGGTGAGTGAAAATCTACTACTATCATATTTGTTTCTCCTTTTTGCTCTCAATTTATGTTTTAAAATATTATTTGTCATGCCAATAGTCTATTTCATATTCATTGAAATTTTTATGTTTGGCTTTACAAGGTACCCTTCCTTGTCTTGTGTAAGTCTTTTTAGTGTCAATTTCTTCTAGGTTACAGTTACTATTATGTCTCATCCTTGATCATCCTTCATTTTTCAACTATATGAGTTGCTTTTTTAAGGTGTAGTTCTTGCAGCATAAAATCTAATTTGAGATTCAATCTGAAATTCATTTTTTAAAAAATAGATTTTTTTTGAGATGTTCTTATGATTTTGCATTTCCTTCCTAAATTTATTTTTCTAATCTTTAATCATTTCTTTGGGTTTCCTTGCTTATTTGTATAGATTTCTGATACTGAGAAAGGTTTGAATTTTTGTTCTTATAGTCAATTTTTTTATTGACTATTTCTTTAGAGAAATCATTTCCTCATATGAATAATGATAAAATTATTGCATTTTTTCTTCCTTCTTTCTTTCTGTTCCTCCAGCACCCCATTATCTTGCATATGACATACCTTCATGCTCTTAAGTATGCTTCCAGTTAAATACTTTCTGTTTGCTTTGAATGTCTTTTGTTGACTTGATGAGACCATCTGCAAACTTGATGTTTTCCATTTATTTCACCAGTACCTTCATGTATTCAGGTATCATTTCCTTATCATATGGGCATGTGATAATTACAGCTAATCATTTTAACACCACATTTGTTTTTGCTTTTATAGTCTTATTTCTTCAACGTATTAGATGTATATAAATATATTTTGATATATTAAATCTTTCAAATGCACACAAGTCTTTTTGTTCTGATTATTCATTAGGTTTTTGGCTGGGTAAACTGGGTCTTATGTAAAAATCCCTAGTGAACATTCTTCATCTGTGATAAATTTTGCTGTCCTTTTCCACTCATTTGATTCAATTCATTTAAAAACATATTTCATAATCAGGGACAAATATATAGCATAATAAAGAATGACCAAAACTCATAAAATAGTCATTTTATGGGTACTGTGTCTGTTTCTTTTTTTCTTTTTTTTTTTTAATTCTTCATGGGATTAAAGTTTCTGTCCCAGAGAGAAGAAAAGTGTATTTTTGCAGATGTTTTTTGAGATCTGATGCTCTAGACCGAGTTGGTATTCACATCAGAGAGTTCTTACTACATGTAGCAAGCTCAGCTTCTGTGCTGGCCTCAGTTCCTTGGAAGCCTTTGTTAGTTTTCTGAGTCTATGGAATTTTTGTCTCCTTGTTTCCCTGACATTGACTTTGTGGCAGTTTTCATTATTAATTTTGTGTAATATTCAGAAGGAAAGTAATTTCTGCTTCACACCACAATGTTGGAATACTGGAAGTTTTTCTTCCTCCCAATGTAGCTTCTAATTTTTCTATTCCCTTTATGAGTGCATATCTAAACAATATAATCCAATATTATGTTCCTGTGAAGTAGCTATCTTCTCTTTTCTATTCAGTTATATTGTTCTCATCTCTACTATCATCCCACTCCAGCTCACAAAGTGTAGGTCAGTGCACATTCTAGAATCATGATTGTCATTCTCCTGGTGGTTGTAATTTGGTCCACATACTTATCCACTTTTCTTCATTTGGATTCCCTAAATGTTTCATTGCCTGTAGTTTTAGGGAAAAGAATAAGCCTTGAAAATTTTAGTGGATTATAACTCAGAAACAAACAAACAAACATAAAACAACAATAATAAATGAGCCTAAGTACATAAGTATACTATCTGAATTGGTATAAAGGTCAGGAGTTGGCACTTGAAAATTTACATATCAAATGTAATGAACCAAAGACCACAAATATGTATTAGAGAATTTTAAAACATGTCAAGAAGATCTGAAGAGAGTATCCTAATCTTGAGATAGTCTGGGGCTTTCATAAAGTTTTATAGCAGATATAGCAATAATTGTAAAGAATTGGGAAATTCTATCATTATTTCAAATTGTCTATTGTTTGTTATTTTAGTAACCTTAGAAAAGGAAATAGTATTAAAAATATGATCACAAAATTATTACAGTTTCTCATAACCTAGCATCATTTATGGGATATTTGTACTTTTAATTTATGGGTTCTGTCAGATGGTTTAATGCAAATAAAGCTAGGTTTACAACAACAGTCACATACTCCTTATGCTTTGTTTTTTCATCTGTTGCTTGATATATCCTTGGAGAGACTAAAAAGTAAGAAAAAGTCACAATTATCACAGATAATAGATGCAAAATTTTTGTCATTTAAAGCAATTTAGAAATATGACCAATAATCAATGAATATTTTGGGGGGTCCACTATGGGTTTCTTTGGTAAAAATAAATTCAAAATCTATATTACAGACTCTATAAAGATTAAAACACGATTCTTTTCACTTTTCAGATATGATTTTGCGACATGGTTACACCACAGACTATTTATTTCTTGGAAATTTTATTTATACGGTAAGATTACTCTTGTGCATTAAATCACTTATCTAAAATTAAAACAAATAAATCACTTTATCAAATGTTATAAGGCAGTATCCTATGAATTTTAAGATTCTCTCACTCTAATGTCTTTTCCAAGAAGAAACTATTATAGCAGTTGCTTACATATATTTCTAGAAATATAAACTTTATTACAAATATATGTTACCTCCCTCCCTCCTTTTTTTTATAAGTAGGGAATGCTTCTCAATGTCTCATTTTTCCCACTGTATAGCATGCCTTGCTGATTTCAAATCAACCCATAAATATTTACATCATCCTTTTAGGGTTGCTTGTATGAGTAACTTGCCCTTATCAATTTAGCTAGTCTGCTATTAGTGGACATTACTGTTATTTTTGGTCCTTTGACATTATGAACAATACTGCAAAGACTATTCGTATGTGCCAGAAGTAAGTATATCTGTAGGATAAATTTCTAAGAGCTTAATTGCTATATCAGATGGTAGCATGAATTTTGAAAGACATTACCAAATATTCCCCCAAAGAGTACACGAATTTAGTAATAAGAACATCAATTTCCCTGAGTCCCATGGGCAGTGATCTTATCACACTTTTTCATCCAAAAATGATAGCCTATTGCAGTTTTTGCTTTGAGAGCAATCATATTTGTGTGATTATAAATCAATTCCTTTTTTTTCTTTCCATGAACTGCTTGTTGTTGTATTTAGTTCTATTGGGATGTCATTTTTTTTCCTTGTTATTGTGTACCTATACGTACATACCGTTCATCTATTGAGGGAAACCTAGGTTGGTTCCATAGCTTAGCTATTGTGAATTGAGCTGCTGTAAACATTGATGTGGCCGCATCACTATAGTATGCTGACTTTAAGTCTTCTGGGTATATATCAAGGAGTGGGACAGCTGGGTCAAATGGTGGTTCCATTCCAAGTTTTCTGAGGAATCTCCATACTACTTTCCATAGCAGTTGCACCAATTTGCATTCCCATCAGCAATGTATGAGTGTACCTTTTCCCCCACATCCTTGCCAACATTTATTGTTGCCTGTATTCTTGATGATTGCCATTCTGACTGGAATGAGATGAAATCTTAGAGTAGATTTGATTTGCATCTCTCTAATTACTAGAGATGTTGAACACTTTTTCATATATTTGTTGATCAATTGTATTTCTTCTTCTGTGAAGTGTCTGTTCTAACAGACATATATAGAATATTTCACCCATCGGCTATGATTCTATACTTGGAAGACCCTAAAAGTTCCATCAGAAAATTCCTAGAACTAGTAAATGAATTCAGCAAAGTAGCAGGATATATAAATCAACACCCATAAATCAAAGGCATTTCTGTATACCAGTGACAAATCCTCAGAAAGGGAAATGAGGAAAACTACCCCATTCTCAATAGCCTCAAAAAAATTAAAATACTTGGGTATCAACTTAATGAAAGAGGTAAAAGATCTATATAAAGAAAATTACAGAACCCTAAAGAAATCAAAGAAGACCTTAGAAGATGGAAAGATTTACCTTGCTCTTTTATAGGACAAATTAATATTATCAAAATGACCATACTTCCAAAAGCACTATACAGATTTAATGCAATTCCTATCAAAATCTCAATGGCATTCCTCATATAAATAAGAAAAGCAATCATGAAATTCATCTGGAAAAAATAAGAGACTCAGAATAGCTAAAGCAATCCTTAGCAGGAAGAGTGAATCAGGTGGCATCACTATACCAGACTTTAAACTATACTACAGAGGAATAGTAACAAAAACAGCATGGTATTGGCACCAAAACAGACTTGATAAACCAATGGTACAGAATAGAGGACACAGAGACTAACCCACAAAACTACAATTATCTTATATTAGACAAAGGTGCCAAGAACATGCATTGGAGAAAAGATAGCCTCTTCAACAAAATGGTGCTGGGAAAACTGGAAATCCATATGCAACAAAATGAAATTAAACCCCTATCTCTCACCATGCACAAAACTCAAAATGGATCAAGGACTTAGGAATCAACCAGAGACCCTGCGTCTAAGAGAAGAAAAAGTAAGCCATAATCTCCAACATGTGGGATTAGGCCCCAATTTCCTTAATAAGACTTCTGTGGCACAAGAATTAAAATCAAGAATTAATAAATGGGATGGAATCAAACTAAAAAGCTTCTTCTCAACAAAAGAAACAATCTGTGAGATGAATAAAGAGCCTATATCTTGGGAGCAATCCTTTATGTCTCACGCATCAGATAGAGCACTAATCACTAGGGTATATAAAGAACTCAAAAAGCTAAACACCAAAAAAACAAATAACCCAATCGATAAATGGGCCAAGGACCTGAACAGACACTTCTCAGAGGATGATGTACAATCAATTAACAAATACATGAAAAAATGTTCATCATTGCTAGCAATTAGAGAAAGCAAATTAAAATCACTCTAAGATTTCCTCTCACTCCAGTCAGAATGGCAGCTATTATGCATCAAACAACAATAAGTGTTGGTGAGGATGTGGGGAAAAGGGTACACTCATACATTGCTGGTGGGACTGCAAATTGGTGCAGTCAATATGAAAAGCAGTATGGAGATTTCTTGGAAAATTAGGAATGGAACCACCATTTGACCCAGCTGTCCCTCTCCTCGGTCTATACCCAAAGGATTTAAAAACAGCATACTACAGAGACACAACCACATCAATGTTTATAGCAGCACAATTCACAATAGCTGTGGAACCAACCTAGATGCCCTTCAATAGATGAATGGATAAAAAAAATGTGGCATATATACATAATGGAATATTACTCAGCAATAAAAGAGAATAAAATCTTGGCATTTGCAGGTAAATGGTTGGAGTTAAAGAAGATAATGCTAAGTGAAGTTAGCCAATCCCAAAAAACCAAATGCTGAATGTTTTCTTTGATATAAGAAAGCTAATTCATAGTGGGATAGGGAGCGAGAACATGGGAGGAATAGACGAACTCTAGATAGGGCAGAGGGATTGGAGGGGAAGGGAGGGGGCATGGGGTAATTAATGATGGTGGAATGTGATGATCATTATTATCCAAATTACATGTATGAAGACATAAATTGGTGTGAACATGCTATGTATACAACCATAGATATGAAAAATTATGCTCTATATATGTAATAAAATTGTAATGCATTCTTCTATCATATANTTTGGAGTTCTGACCACAACAGTATTTCCAACTGGATCTTGACATTCGGTTATGAAAAAACATATTACATTAGCAGCTCATAAAACATACAAATGCATGTTATTATACCACCTTACCATTATGTAAATATAGAAACAATTATTTTCTATTTCTCATTCTAATTGTCAAATCCTCTCCAATAAAGAATGTTTTCTAGGTTTAGGATCACTTATGTCTGTACATACTGAATCTCACTTTTTTTATTCATAAATATTTCTTTGTTTACTTGTTTATTTAAAGTCCATAGCAAAAGTAGCAAAAAAGGGGGGCCTTTCTTGTCGCCTGTGTTGCCCCATGTTCCTGCTCTCTACCTCCCATTGAGGTTAAGAAGGAGTGTGGTAAAGAAAAAAAGAAGAGAAGGCATTGGTTGCCTACCCTGTGGAGATGATGGAGTAGGTGTTCTGGGGCTTCTTGTTGGGGAAGAGGAGGATACTGGAAGTCACATTTAGGTGCAAGAACTAAGCAGGGCAGAGAAGTAGCAAAATGCCTCTCAAGAGCAACATGGTGGCTTGTGACCACTCCCGCGTCCCATCAGGAACCCATACTAAACCATACCGAAGTGCCTATCATTACAACTAATGCATTGTGTCAATTACAAGGGAACCATTATGAAGATGCATTGTTGTATGTATGTATTTACTTATTTTAGTTGTAGATGGATACAATACCTTCATTCTATTTATTTATCTTTATGCAGTGCTCGGGATCAAACCCAGTGCCTCACACATGCTGGGCAAGCACTCTACCACTGAGCCATAACCCCAGCCCCTGCATTGCTGTTTTTTAAGTTTCAAAGTTCCCAGTTTTCGCCTGATCCTCTTTTCCACCATCTTTATGTGGAAATCATCTTTAATCATCTTTATGATCACAGGAAGACCCTTTCTGGAGACCAGTTCTGTTTACTTTAACCAGAGAGAGGAATCATTTAACTAATAGGTTACCTTTTAAAAGAATGTGAAAAGTTGATTTTGAAGATAACTTACAAACACATAGCAACCAACACTCTGAGAACCAGCAGACTGGTCTTTTCCACTGTTACATTTGTTGTTTGAACATAATTAAGCAACAAGCACTACCTAACAGGATGAGAGCACTTGAGCCCATTATAGAATTTGGCACAAGTTCCCAGACCCAGACATTGGCAGTGATCTTTCATCCAGTTATCTCCATGAGGCTAATGTGCATCATTCAGTCAATGTCACAATGTCTGTCATTGTCTCAGAGCTACTTGTACAGAACAAGAATGATTTGGTCATTTTTAAAAGATCTCTTCCTGATTTCTGTTCAAATATTTTACCTTTACTGGAAAAGCTCTGTATTAAAAATAGACAAAAGCAGATAGCCTCAATAAGTCACCCATCACTTGTATGGACTGAGAGTTGGCCGTTTTCACTGAAGACACAGAATGTCACTTGGCTTAGGTAACTGGGGTACCATTGTTTAAGAGACATTAACCAGTGGTTCCTTGTTTCTGCAGCAAAATATTCTGAAAAGAATGTGAGAAACAAAACCCCAAATTTTAAGTAATTGAACGATTATTGATATTTTCTCATGAAAACATCTGAGATGAACAAATGTATTTTGTTAGTTGATATGATTACCACCCTCCCCCCTTTTAAACAGAAAAACTCATGCCTCTGTGGTTCTCTTCTTTCTGCAGTTTAGTCATGTGGCAATTTGGGGAAGCATAATAAGCTGGATGCTGTTTTTCTCAGTTTATTCTTTCTTCTGGCCCATCTTCTCTGTTGCTGCTGAAATGACAGGACAGGTTAGTCCTACCAACTGTGAGTGTCTTTATATTCTGCATGAAAATTGATCCTCACTAACAATGTGAACTGATGCTAACAACTTCCAAAATTATTTAGGAAAAAAAGATAAAAATAAGTGTAATGAGAAGTAGTTACTGATTCAACTAAATTCTGAATTACTTATAAAAAAATATTATATCCAAAATCTTATTATTTTAAACTATCCAAATCAACCACTTTTCCCCAAATTTGTGTTTTTTTGTGTATATAAGCGATAGTAATGGCTGAATCATCTAAAATAGCTAATATTGTAATTATATTTCTCATGTAATATGCTATGTGCTCAAATTATTTGTACTTGGTAACACATGCATGGAATTAGGAAATTATTATTATTTAAAATATTTAGAATAGCCATTCTTCAGTTCTCAAAATAGAATACATAGTCTAAACTTCTAAATATTTTAAACCTACATGGAAGCTGTTATTTTACTTATATGAAACTTCAGAGCATATTCTAAAAATGTTATGCTTTTTTATATATTTTTAAATTCTACTGTGTTTATGCCTCTTGTAGGCATAGGGATTAGACCACATTCTTATAAAGTGAATCACAGAATTCCATGATATGGGAATTATAGGTGACTTGATACAAACTGGAAACAACCCATATGTCCATAAGTGGGTGAATGAATAATCACATACCATACCATAGAATATTATTCAGAGATAAAAAGGAAGAAATTATTGACACATCTAACATCATTGATGAATCTCAAAATAATGATTTTGAGAGAAATAAAGTAGCCCAAGAAAGAAATAAAAAGAAAGAGAAGGAAGAAAGAAGAGAAAGAAGAAAGAAGAAACAAATTGTATAGGTTTGGCAAGAACTGGCATTTAATCAGGAGCATAAGGGAAGTTATGGGGATGGTAGATATGTTCTTGATTGGGATAATGATTTCAAGGATATTTGCTCTAGTTTTTTAAATTATGATACATTTTGACATAATCACAAATGCATAGAATATAATTTTCTTTAATTCAGTCCACAGAACTTCCCCCCTTCTCCTCTCTCCCTTCTCCTGTTCCCTTCCCTCTTTCCACTGATCTTTCTGTAATTTATATATAGATTTTTTAAAATTACTGTCTTGAGGACATACTTGATGCTGGGATTCACTATTCTATATTCATATATGTACATATGAAAGTTTGGTTAGATTCATTCCACTGTTCTTTCTTTTCCCCCATTCCTCCTTCCCCTTTCTCCACCCTCTTTGTCTACTCCACTGATCTTTATTTTGATGAAATTGCCTCTCCTTTTTTTTACTGTCTCTCTTTCTTTCCCCTCCCCCACCAACCCTTTATTTAAGATTAGTTTTCACATATCAGAAAAAAACTTTCAACCTTTGACTTTATGGGACTGGCTTATTTCACTTAGCATGATAGTCTCCAGTTCCATCTATTTAGCAGAAAATGCCATGATTTCATTCTTATTTATGGATGAGCAAATTCCATTGTGTGTGTATATACCATATTTTGTTCATCATTCACCTGTTGAAGGGCACCTAGACTGGTTCCATAGTTTGGCTACTGTGGATTGTGCTGCTATAAAGATTGATGTGGCTGTGTCACAACAGGCTGATTTTAAGTCTTTTGGTTATATACTGAGGAGTGGGATAACTAGGTCATATAGTGGTTCTATTCCTAAATTTTTGAGGAATATCCTTACTATTTTCCAGAGTATTGCTCTAATTTAAAGTCCCACCAAAAATATATGAGTGTACCTTTCCCCCCACATCCTCACCAACATTCATTATTTGTCTTCTTGATAATTGTCATTCTGTCTGGAGTAATATGAAATTTCAATGTAGTTTTAATTTGCATTTCTCTAATTGCTAGAGATGTTGAACAATTTGTTTGCCATTTGTGGTTCTTCTTTTGAGAAGTATCTGTTTAGTTTAGTTTTGCTTTGTTTTTTTGTTTTTTGAGTTCTTTGTATATCCAGGTTCTTAATACCCTTATCTGAGAAGCAGGTGGCAAAGATATTCTCCCATGTTCTCATGCTCTTGTTTCCTTCACTTGTGTGGAAATTTTTTAATTTGATGCCATCCCACTTATTACTTTTTTATTTTATTTCTTGTACTTTAGGACTTGTGTTAAGGAGATCGGTTCCTGTGCCAACATGTAATTGCAGGGTTTCTGTTCTAATTCCTAGATTTTTTTTTCTTTTTTTTGTACTGAGAATTGAACTCAGGGGCACTTGACCACTGAGCCACATTCCCAGCCCTATTTTGTATTTTATTTAGAGACAGGGTCTCAATGAGTTGCTTAGCACCTTGCTTTTCATAAGGCTGGCTTTGAACTTGCGATCCTCCAGTCTCAGCCTCCTGAGCAGTTGGGATTGCAGGCATGTGCCACCACGCCCAGCTAATTCCTAGATTTTTGATACACCTTGAGTTGAGTTTTATGCAGAGTGAGAGATAGGGATCATATTTAATTCTTCTTCATATGGATTTCCAGTTTTCCCAAGACCATTTGTTAAAAATGTAAACATACATTTCTCTTTGTTTAGTATTAGATAACTGTACTTATGTGAGTTTGTCTCTGTTTCTTCTATTCTATTCCAGTGGTCTTCTTATGTTTTGGTGCCAGTACCATGCTGTTTTTTTTTATTATAACTCTTCAGTATATTTTGAGGTCTGGTATGGTGACGCCTTCAGCTTTGCTCTTTTTGATAATGATTATTTGGCTATTCTGGGTCTCTTATTTTTCCCAATGAATTTCAGAACTGCTTTTTCTATTTCTGTGAATAATGTCATTGGAATTTTGATGGTAATTGCACTGAATCTATATAGAACTTGTGGTAGTATGGACATTTTGACAATGTTAGGTCTGCCTCTCTAAGAACATGGGAGGTCTTTCCATCTTCTAAGGTTTTCTTCAATTTCTTTCTTTAGAGTTCTATCATTTCATTGTAGATATCCTTTACCTCCTTTGTTAGAGTATATTTTTGAGACTATTGTGAATGGGATAGTTTTCCTAATTTCTTTTTTCAGGAGATTCTTTATTGGAGTATAGGAACACAATTGATTTGAGTGCTGATCTTGTACCCTCCTACTTTGGTGAAGAATTTTAGAAGTCTTCTAGTGGAGTTTTTTGCATCTTCTAAATATAGAATCCTGCCATTAACAAACAGAGATAATTTGAGCTCTTCTTTTCCTATTTGTATCCCTTTAATTTCCTTCTCTTACCTGAATATTTTCACCTAAATCATTAAAATTTGGTTTTGCCTTTATCATTTTTCTAAAATTGATTTTGCAAAAGTTACAATGAATCACTTACAATCAAATCCATTGAGAACTGGATCTCGAAGCTTGAATTTCTACTTTCTCAATTCCATACTGCCCTAGCCCTGTTTTCTTAGGATTTTTGGTATTCCTCATGACTCATCCAATCCTCTGACTAGTCCTTCTCAGACTCAAAAACAGAGCAGAAACTTGAGGTGACATTGACTGTCCAGGGTGTATTAAATACTGATGTAAGACTGGGAGACAGAACACTCTATTTCAACAATCTCATTGGGATAGGATGTAGTGTTTGGGGGGCCTATCGGGGTTATAAAAGAGAGACTCTACAGTAATTCAGGAGCCACAAAGTGTTGCCCCTTCTTGAAAGGAGACAAGAAAATTCAAAGACAAAAAGTAATAATATTTGTCATCTGTTTGGTTCCTGGGCTGTAAGTCTTTATAAGAAAAAGACACCTTCCTCCCAGCTGAAGAATCCCAAACCAATACAATCAAATGAAAATTCATGTGGGTTTTGGGGAAATGTCTTGAATTCCTCCCAAAAAGTAATTATAAAGCCATTCACAGTATATTGTACTTTTCCAGGTACAATATACTCTTACAAAAGAAAAATTACCCTACTGAAGATATAAAGATTCTTTAAAAAGTCAGATTATAGCACAGTAGATTAAGAATGAGAAATTAAAATGCCATCTGAAAATGATAATTAAAGTAATTTAAAAGGAAAATATGCAAATTTTAAAAGACACTGAAGGAGAAAATACAGATACATTTGACAAAGAACCAAAAAGAAGTTATTTAAAGAAAAATATGTAATCAACTGGTATTATCTGGCTGAATCATTTCTAATAGGGAAAATTGTAGTATGAAATGCATATATTAAAAGAAAGCCTGAAAAAAAAATCAACTTAAGCTTCCAACTCCAAGAGCTAGAAAAAAGAATCAAACCTCCAGCCAGGTGTGGTGGTGCATACCTATAATCCTAGTGGCTCAGGAGACTAAGGAGGATCACAAGTTCAAAACCAGCCTCAGCAACAGTGAGGTGCTAAGCAACTCAGTGAGACCCTGTCTCTAATAAAATACAAAAGAGGGCTGGGGATGTGGCTCAGTGGTTGAGTGCCCCTGAGCTCAATCCCTGGATCAAAAAAAAAAAAAAGAATCAAACCTCAGAAAACTAAAAACAGGAAATAAAGACAAGAGATCAATGAATAGGAAACCAATGCAGAATCAACAAAGACCAGATTTGATGCTTTGAAAAGATTCATAAAATTGATGACCCTCTAAACAAGGCTCTTAAGAAAGAATAAGAGAAAACACCATTACCAATGGTCAGTGTATCAATGTCAGTATTCCTGACTGCTGGCCCTAGCTCCTGTCCCTCTGGAGTCACACCATGTTCATATCAAGGCCAGCATCCCCACAGGATGTTCCTAGGCAATGACTGAGACATGGGGATACTAAGATGGGTCTCCTTGGTGACTCTGTCCCTATCAGGCTAACTAAACATTTCTTGACACTGCTAAAATCCCAGGTTCTCCTTCTCTACCTTCTCCTAGCCTCTCTCCTTCCATAGGTGTCCGTCTGGCAATATGGTCTGAAGGTCTTCTCTGCCAATGAAAATCTTGTTCCTGTAAACCTGTCATGGTGTCTTTCTCTTGGTTAAACCAAATTAATACGAATATTGCAAATGTGTTAAGAGGATTTTGTGAGCAACTCTACATAACAATAAATATAAATTGAAAAAAAATCCACAAGAAATAGCAAATACCAAAACTGATAGAACCACAGACCCTGAAGATGTTCTGACAGATGATTGGGAGACCTCAGGCACTCAGCTTCCCCTTCTGTCCATTTGGCAAATTCTGGGACAGCATAAGGTAGGAAACTAACACATGAGAATAACAGAGTACTGAGAAAAATCAGGAGACAAATATTAGAGACTGAGACTTGCAACAGCAGGTACTCAGTTGAAAAAAAAAAAAAAAAACCTTGGCAAGTCAAAGGCAAACGAGGGACAGAGAGATAGAGAGAGCCTTACTGAGTCTCAACTCACATAGTCTCTAATTGAACTAACATAATCAGTCAACAACCATTTAATGTGCTAGGCAAAAGGAAGAGTGAATTCTCTCAGGGAATACAATGGCAAAATTGTTTTACATATAACATAGCAGTTAAAGTTGTATTGCTTAGTAAGATAATACTGACCCATCCTCGCATACCTGGAATAGAAACCTACTTGGTCAAAATATTTATTTGATTGCTTGATTTTAGAACACATTGAAATAAATTTGTTAATACCATCTTTAGTTTTTACACATCTGTGTTGATTTAGCAGTTCTCAGTTTCTTACAACTGCCTCCATATCTTTTCTGGCATTGACAGTTGTGGTGGAGGGGAGAAAATGGATAGCTGTACAGGCACTCAGTGTTGACAAAGGCAAAGATTCTTCTTTAATCATTCTTTATTTCTGTTTCTTTGCAGATCAATATGGTTCTGAGTTGTCCACACTTCTGGATGGGTTTTTTGTTAGTCCCTACTACCTGCCTGATTCAAAATTTTTTCTGGAAATTGTAAGTTGAAAAAAGAAGTAGTAGCCAAAAAGTTTATTGGCATGCTCAACTACCCTTTTTCAATTATGTATATATCTTTCAAACCACACTGAGTATCCCTTTATGCATATGAAATGTCACAAGGTTTTTAAGAAAGAAATTGTCTTCTGCTTTCTTGCCACTGGAGATTTACTGGCAATCAATTTAAATGGGAAAAAACATAGAAGGAAAGTGCACAGGAGGGAATATGAAATTTGTGGTGATATTACCGCACTCACGATTTTTTTCCAAACACTGACCCATTTCTTTTCTCTTTTGAAGTGTGACTTCAATTTTATCTAATTTATTGGAGTCAAAACCAAATCAGAGGATCACAGATTAAAAACTAAAAATAATAGTAAGAGGTAAATACTCAATGGAAAAAAATTCTTTACTTTGAAAAAAAATGGAGTAAAACCCTCTCAAATATAGTTTCCCCCAAATATTTAAATGTTGGTTTAGAGTTTCTCAATTTATTTCAACCAAGTCCATTAAGGGCTGGGGTGGCAGAGGTGGAAGGCACTTTAAACTATATATAATCCCTAATATTAAGGTAAAGGATTTATGGAATTACACAGCTTTAAATCAGAAGCAGTTTGTTTATAATATGAATTATTACACATATTCTGTAACATGAACAACAAAATTCTAAAACAAATTTCAAACTCATTAATGAGGCATATACTGAATGGGATAATATTAATTTTGTTTTTTAACATTTAATTCTTCCTGAATTTCTCTATGTATCAGGAAATACAGAATTATTTGTGGAGCCCAAAGTGGAGAACTGAATCTTTCCCAGCATTTCCAGAAAATATATACCATGTTTTCTTCCCTCTCTCCTTCTCCCCTCTCCCTTCTACTTGCCTTGCTTTCCTCTCCTTCCCACCCTTCTTCTCTCACTGTGTGTCCATATATGATCTCTTCATTCATTCCACCTTCAAAAAGAATTATCTTGCCTGAGAGTCTAAGAAACATTTGAAGAACTCCCTTCATATTGGTATTAACCAAAGTTAGCTATGGGAATGGGGCAAAGGTACTGATACATTGGTATTATCCTGAAAGTGGACATGAAGTTTCAGGGGCAGCAATGGACACTCATTACTTACCCACAGCAGTAGGTAGCCACATTAGTTCTCCTGGCCCTGATTTTCACCCTTCTGGGTAATGCAGTGAGGAATGGGTGGAATAGCCTGAAAGTACCAAGTTCATACCATGGAGAGAAAGCCAAAAATAGGAATCTGGGAGTTTGTGTTGGAGAGGGGCATCCATCCTCCAGCCCCTCGAGAGAGAGAGGAGGGAAACTTTGCTCCTTAATGTCAACAAATTTTCCTTGAAAGATGACAGGGAAAGATTGTGGGTCCTAACCCCTTGAATGTAAATACAAGTCTTCAGGGATGAGAACAAAACAAATATCTGTGGATTTACAATTCCTGGAATATCTCCATGGCCCAAGTCTCATTCCTTTTTTGAAATATAAACATTTTGATAAACTTTGCCATGTGAAGAGATAAAGTTTCTAATTTAATGAACACTTATGGACCTTTCTTTGTATTAATAGATCTGTGATCTTGTTTATTAAAAATAATCACAAGGTGGCACATGCCTGTAATCCCAATGGCTTGAAAGTTTGAGGCAGGAGGATCACAAGTTCCAGGCCAGCCCTCATCAACTTAGACAGGTCCTAAGCAACTTAGCAAGACCCTATCTCAAAATTGAAAGGGCTGGGATATGGTTCAATGGTAAAGTGTCCCTGGGTTCAATCCCCAGTATCAAAATAAATAACCACAAACTACCCAGAGCTGGGATAAGCACTTACCTCTCATGCTTCAGCCCTGGGTTTCATCCTCACACAGGGGAAAAAAAAAAAAAAACAAAAACAAAAACAAAAAACTCCCAAATAAATCATCTCCCATTATTCAGACACTTTCAATCTAGGTGCTAAAAATTCATCACCTAAAGGTATAATTCATCAAATTTGGTATTCCAGGAATACCAAAGTGTTCCTGGAAGCAGAGCTAGAGTGCTGGAGAGGTAGAGTGTATATGGAACTAGAATATGCAGAAGACTCACAAGTTAAAATAAGCATTAGTTAATTATTTAGTCTGAAGTGTCTTCTTTTTCAGGGAAAAGAAAGCTTACTGTTAAGAACTTGACCCAGGGCAATTTTAATGTCCAGTTAAAATTTAACTTTGGAAAACATGCAGTATTTCCTGTCTCCTTACCTGCATCCTATCTGAAAACTTTTTAATTTGATTCCCAGAAATAATTGGTGAGGAACAAAGTAAACAAAGTAATTGATTAGGTGCTAGATGCTATCATTAGGTGCTAGATGAATCAAGTATTGATTAACTTCAAATACACACACACATACACAAACACACAGACAAAATAAGGATATCACTGTCAATCTTGAAACATGAGTTTTTGAATCTTGGAACATTTGAAGCTATGTTTAACTTCTTAGAACCATTAAATTCTACACATTGCAATATTGCCATTATAAATATATCCTTATGAATTATTATTGAGGAGACATTTTCTTAAAGAAACAGAAATAGCAGTGGTCTTTATGTTGTTGTTTTCTTGTTAGTCAAGGCCACAAATGCCTATTTATTTGGTAATATAGATGAAATATAATTTCAGTGGAGAGATAAAGGAATCATTACTGTTGAAAATGAGCAGTATTTCTTTCAGCAATTAAGAAATGCACAAGTGCTTGAAACACACCTCTCCCCATCTAGAGCCCAGCCCAAGAGGTCACAGAAGAAAAGCTGGTTGCTGAGGAGGTGGTGCAATGGGGAGAACTTGAAAAAGCAAGACGCTTGTGCTGAAAGTGAAAGGCTAAAAAATACGTGGGTCAGACATTGTTCTTTCTGTTTGAGATGAGATTTCAGACCCTGCTTCTCAGGAACTGCTGAGAGAACTATCGTCCCATTATTCTTTTCCACAGAATAAAGAACCAAATTATAGAGGCCTTATATATATGCTAGTTATCATTGTGAATAGTCTCCCAACTGCTGCACAGGGGTGCAGCTTCCTGCAGTCTGAAGACATTGTGGTGGCCGGAGGGATACCCATCATCTGAGAGGTCCTTCCTGTACAGCATATAGAAATTCAGACTTTTTCTCTGAAAGCTGGTAATTTGGCCTACTGAAACAAACTGATAATAGGCAGATTAAGACAAGGTAAGGTACACAAACTTACTAACGTGTGCACATATTCATATGAGCCATACAAAACATGAAGTTCAAAGAAGGGCTGGATGGTTGAAACTTAAAACAATGCCCTTCTTAGGAAAGAGGTCAGTGGGGTGCTGTAGGAAATTTTCGAGGGTCAATAAATTGTTTTTAAGGAAGAAAGTGAGCCTAGAGAATAGACAGAGACTTGGGACAAAGTACCTTAGACTCTGGGTAGGGTGTTTGATTTTCAGTCTCTTCCTTTGTGCTATGAGCTTTAATTCTCCTTGGTTAATGACATTTCAGTATGAAGATTTTAAGGCAATTTTGTTTCTTATAGGCAGATCTCATCTTTTTCATATAAAATGATACACTTTAAAAATCTGATATTAATGTAGAAATCTACATATTAAATGAAAGCACTTTATCACATAGAACTCTAACTCAGATAATATATATATAAAGTGTTAAGAAATTTCATTCCACATAGTGTTGTCTATCTATTTTTCATGCAGAAAGCCTATAATTTGGTTCATTATTCTGTGGAAAAGAATAAATGAAATATACCCCATTTGATAGAATCCATTCCAAGGTATTAGAAGATGTCCATATTTTCCTTCCATAACCCAAAGTCACTCATTTTAGATACACAGCAAATATATTCTGTGCCTCTACTTTAACTGCCTTACAAAAGCTCTCCTTTGTTGTTATTGTCCTTTCTTCAGGTTGTGATGGCCAAAAATGTCCTTAGATAAACATCTAATAAGTAGAGCTCTTTCACACTGAATAACCATGAACTTTAATATGGTCTTATATCTCTTTTCCAAAACCTAAGCCACATTTTGTTAAATATTTTTCCTTCCTTGCTTCCATAAGTAATTCCCAGGCAACTCTTAATAATAGATAAGCCCTCAGGGGCAATTGTGAGAGGAGCATGGTAGAGTAACTGTATGTTTATATTTTATTCATTATTTTACTTTGATCAGAAAGGAATACAAAAGATAAAATAAAATGAGAGCAGAGTGACATAGGCTTTGGAATCAGAATATTAGGGAAATTATTGTTTTTGGAGGGAGGGTTGAATGATAGCTTCATTTTCTAAGAAGTGTCTTAGAAAATTCCTTAAATGGAAGCACACCTCTTAGATACACAGCAAACAGCGTTTTCCCTCAGGTATACATTAGCGTTTAGGTTTGTTAATTTTTTGCATAATGTTATCTTGTTAAGTCTGGTATCACATTTTTTAACTTTTTTGTACCAAAACTTGACCATTGATCTCTAATTTCTCTGAATCCATCAGTCCTCTTTTTTCTTCCCATCCTTTCCCATGTTGGCCAGACCAAAATTTATAAGCCACCAAGTTTTACTGATATCCTAAAGTCTCTTTCACTTTCCCATGAGACTTGGTTGGAGGTAAAGACAACCATGGCTGATACAGTAGCTCGTGAGCTATTCCTGATAGATGCCTCTGCTGGGCTTCCTTTCAGGGACAAGGCCAAATCTTTTTTTGTTTGTTTGTTTCTTTTTTATTGTTTTAGTTATAGTTGGACACATTACCTTTATTCCATTCATTTATTTTTATGTGGTGCTGAGGATCGAACCCAGGGCCCTGCGCATGCTAGGCAAGTGCTCTACTGCTGAGCCACAATCCCAGCCCACAAGGCCAAATCTTTATAAGGGCCATCGATGGCCTATTTTGTGCCCATGTCTTCCATCTCCTCTAGCTACACTTTGCCACTGCTGGGCTTCCGGGTATATTCCTTCTATCTGGAATATTCTTCCCCACTCCCTTAGTTACTTGCTCCATCTCCTCTAGACACCAGTTCCACTCACTTCCTCAGAGGAACTTTTACTGATATCTTTGACAATCTTCTACCTCAGCCCCCAAAAAGTCACTGCACCAGCTAAGTCCCTTATCTTTATGAGAAGGCAACGTGCGCAGCTCTGTGTGCCACCCAGACACTGTTTTTCTAGAAGCTTAGAACCATTATCAGAGGGGTGCAGGGCAGAGCTGGGCAGTGTAAGTCAGCAGCCACCTTTCCTTTACGAGGAGTAGGATGATATCTAATTATCACTCACGAAGTATATTTAAGAACCCATGAGTGGATAAATGATGAATGCCCAACTATTGACAATGCCCCATTGCAAACAAGTTGGCAAAGAAAGGGAAAGCATCTCTTTGAGTCACCTGTATATTTGAGATCAAATGTATTGATCTCTGCTACAGTAACTACAGAGACTTCCTGTCTGCCATTATAATTGCTAAAAACGGCACAGCTAGCCCTAGTGTTCTTTGATTTACGTACAGAAAAAGGACACAGCTGAATAAGAACCTGAGCGTCAAGATTCTCAAGCAGTTTTCACAGCAGAAAAGGGTATAAGTAGTCACGTCTCAGTCCTATGAATCTTCAGTGCTCTGTGTGACTAACACAGGAAAGATCTACCCTCCATAGTCATAGTACTTCTATAGCCTGGACATGCATCCAACAGAGTTGCAGCCTTCATGGAAAGTGAGAAGTTTGGGGGCTGCCAGCTGCTAACATACACTACCCTGAGCCCCTCTGGTAATGCTTTTCAGGTGCTAGGAAACAGCCTGGTTGCACATGGAGGCTGCTGATGTGGTGTCATACCATGTTTCTTCGTATCACCAGTCATTAGAGGATGCCCAGCCTGCCATCTAAGAGGGCAAGGAAGAGTTGCTCAAGCAAGTAAAGCTCATATGCTATGTTCTTTTTATCTTTCCACATGCTATAGGATTAAAAATACCTACAAAAGAGGGCTTCTAGAAGAAATTCAGGAGCTGGAAAGCAGAAAAGATAGAATATTGGAACATAGTGAGATTTTTGAAAAGAGGTGAGTCTGTTCTCTTCATTATGGTTTTTGTTAAGAACACCTTCTCCTTATTCTTTCTCACATCTTTCCTTCCCAGGAATGTTCAGTCTCCCCCTTACTCCCCAAGTTCATTAAGTACATGCCAAACGGCATTTTGACCTGCACATGCCCTGCAGCTCAGTCCCTGTTTCCCTGCACAGGAGGACACAGGACACATTATGCACATTTATGTCAATCAAAGCAATGGCTTTCCATTGAGGTTTTGACTGGAAAGTTTTAAGGAGATTTCAGATATAAAGGAAATTCATTTGGAAATTTGAAAAAACAAGTATATAGTAAATACCTTTGTCAAAACTCATGATACTGAACTATGAATTTTAACATAGATGAAATGGACTTAGCAGGAAAAATATAAACACAGTATAAATGTGCAAAAATAAAGATTTCATAGCAAAGGGTTAATCTCTCAAATGAGCAAAGTGAAAATTTGGGATATTTCCAGAAATCAGAAAAAAAAAAGTTGAAAAAGCCCACAAAGCAATAGAAAAACAGGTAAAATATAATAATAAACAGTTCATAGAGAAAGAAATACAATGGCCCTTAAACATACAAATGTACCCTCAACTGCCGCAGTCTGGCTGGGCACAAATGCCGCAGTCTGGCTGGGCACACAATCACGAGCCACCACACACCTTGTAGATTCAAACAGCAACTCTTTATTCCCGAACTCACACTGGCACTCTACAATCACGTTCTGGGGAAATCCACGTTCTCTGCCCAAATCCACCTCCACTGGGCTTCTATCTCCCAAAAAATACTGTCTGAATCCCGTGAGAACTCAAGGGGAACTCAGGCAGCAGGATACGCCCTATTCCCAGCAGGAATAATCTTAAACCTGGAACGCCCTAAACCCGATTATCCTAAACCGGGAACACCCTAATCCGCCCTGGTCCTTGAGCAAGGTCACCTACATTCAACATCACTGCAACATGGGGTACGCTGGCAAGGAAATTGTCATACCTACTTGGCTAATGGCTCCCAGCACTCAACTTCATAAGATATTAAAACTGGTAAGTACATGGGAAGAATGTTCTTCATTTATCAGAATTTCTTACCTTTGGTTGGTGATGACATGGGAAAAGAAAGATTTAGAGCCATTAATTTGGCAAAATTTATCAGAAATACAAATGCATTTAGCCTGGACTCAGTGATTCCATTTCTGGGAATTTACCCCTCTTCTTTGCCCTAGAAATATCTGCAGATATCTCAAGTACTGGAGTAATATTTGGAATAGCAAATATTTCAGACAATAATACCTTGTGATACATCTATATACTGTGATGGAAATGTCCCTGAGATAAATTAACAGGAATAATCAATGCAGAACACTGTGTACAATATGCAAATTCTTTGTAAAAAACATAGATAATCAAAATACGTAATCACACTGGGCACCATTGTGCATGCCTGTGATCCCACTGGCTCAAGAGGCTGAGGACAGAGGACCATAAGTTCAAAGCCAACCTTAGCAACTTAGTGAGACCCTAAGCAACTTAAGCAAGACCCTGTCTCAAAATAAAATATAGAAAGGGCTGGGGATGTGATTCAGTGGTTAAGAGCCCCCTGGGTTCAATCTGTGGTACAAAAAAACATAATCACTCTTACTGATAAAGCACCTCTGCAAAATTACCCAAGAAACTAATAATAGGGATTTACCAGGAAGGAATGAAATGATGAACAAGGCAGGGAGCAGGAGAGGGGCCTTTATTTACTTTCTTTTTAGATATTTATAATGATGCACCTATTTCACCCTGACAAAGAAAGAGGGAAAAGAGGATATATAAATGGGTAAACATATAACAGAGGCTTAAAGATGCTGCCTTTTTAAAGAAGTCCTGACAGGGACATTCAACTGCCAGCTTTCACAATGTCCTGTTCCAGACCTCTGGAGCAGCACCTGTAAGTCTCCAGTCATTGCCCTACACCTTCCAGAACAAAGAAACTGGCAGGCAGATCACCCCATGATAAGACTGCCTCCCCATCAGGAGCAGTCATCTCAGGGTACCTGAATTACCCACTTCTAGGATCACAGGTCTGAAAAATAAATACCCTGCAAAGCAAATGGGAAGTGTTTTCTCAAGTGATAATAAGGACTTCTCTAGAGTAACCTCACACAGAACCAGAACTAAGATAATGAACAACCAGATCAGTTTGACCAAGGCTGCTCAATTATGCACACCTTTGCCCCCTGCCCCAATTCTTTCTCTATTTAAATCTAAAGCTCATGTCAACACCCTGAAGACAGGGCTGAGACACTTGATCTCACTTGTCTTTTCAATATGACTATTTTGATTAAAGTTCCTTTCCTGCTTCTCATCATTACTTTTACCATTTGTTTTTTT
>NW_025999942.1:745916-781264 GCF_001458135.2 Marmota marmota marmota
GGGGGGGGGGGGGGCGGAATTGGCCAGAACTGATTTAGTGGGATCCTCAGAGTTGGGTCTCTGGCCTGGGATTATAGTACAAAGGGATTTCGGAAAGCCCGGAAACAAATGCTTCTGGGTATAGGAGCAAAATCTAGAATCATTATCTGATTGTTTTAATTACTTTGGAACATTTCAACCTCTTTCTTAAGTTTGTCATAGTGAAATAGGTGCATCATTATAAATATCTAAAAAGAAAGTAAATAAAGGCCGCTCTCTTGCTACCTGCCTAGTTCAACCATTCTCTCTCCTCTTTAGACAGTCCCTAGAAACCCTCCTCTGAGCTGGAAGGGCCGATTCCCATCTTGACAGGAGGTAGGGGTTCCTGATTCTCAATGGTCAGCCTTAGGAACAGAACTGGAGTCACATAAGGGAAATTGGACACCACGTGTAAAGGTGTTGTTGTGGTTGCTGAAAGCCACTGTAACTTGTTGTACAAACTTAAAACCCCTCAACTGGAGATATCAATGCACACAGTAAATCCAACATAGCAGAAGACTCTTGTGGTTTGTTAATATCCAGTATATAGGAAAACAATGTAGGCTTGACCATATGGGTATTTTAACCCCATCTTTCAACTATAGGAAAAAATTTAAATAAATAAATAAATAAATAAAGCATAAACTACATTAATTATGCTCCTTAGAGGGGGAAAATTCATAAAGTGATCCCACCTTTTGGAACTTAGAAAGTCCTACCCTTAGATTTTTCACTGTTGGTCCCATAACAAGTTCTGGGGGCTAAAGAAGAAGGTCCCCCTCATGTTTATGCCAATGCTTTCTACCACTGCCAAGAGTCTTGAACCAAACTCATTTATTATTCTTTGCCATTAAGAAAGGAAGTTGAGACAAATGTTGTTAAGGTACACCTCATGTATCTCTAAGGTGCTCTGACAAACCAGAAGAATGCAAAACACTTATGGTTCAATTCAACTATTTGGAAAGGACAGTTAGGAGAGTTTTATCTAAGAAACGCTCACAGCAGAACACTATTTTAGAAATAGCATCTTGCTGAGTGTGTGTAGATAATACCGTTTTATTTTAGATACATAACCAAAATGTGGTATAGTTTCTTACTTTCACTTACAACTTGATCTTTCCCAGTCAATTCCTTTGAGACCTGTTCTAATGAATTAATGCCAGGCTGTATTTGATTTACTCCCAGGACGACAGCAGCAAGTCTCACAGTGTCCTTTAGTACACAGCCCTGTGAGATTTTCTTCTGGGATGATTCTGTTGATCTAAGTGCCCCACGTAAGTAACTCACCGTAAAATGGATCATGGTCTGAAACTGTCTGTCCACGAGAGGGGTGAGGAATTAAAAATTAAAAATTCATTCTACTTGAGGACATTGTGCTATGTGAAATAAGCATAATACAAAAGGCCAAAATGCTGTATGAATTCCCTTATGAGGCACCTTGAATCATCAAATTCATAGAGACAGAAAGTAGAATGAAGGTTGTCAGGGAGTGATGAGTAGGAATGGGGAGTCAGTGCCTAACAGGCACAGAGTTTCAAAGTGAAAATAGTTCTGGGGACAGATGGTAATGATGGTTTACAGCAATGTGAATGTACATAATGCCACAGAACTATGCATTTAGGAATGGTTAAGATGGTAAACTTTATGTTATGTGTATTTATCACAATTATAAGAAATAAATGGAAACTGCCTATATTATTATCTTTTTTTTCAAAGATAGTTCTTACAGGAAAAGAGAGCTCAATTGGATTTCAGAAGTTAATGTGTTTAGCCTAAGTCATGAGCAAGTTGAAAAAAGATTATTCCAGATTTCTTGTTCCTAAAACATAAAATCCTTAAATGTAAATCCTAAAGTTTTCAAGATTCTCCGACAGATTCCCGTTATACCATTTTAAAGATAAAACTGGTGGTAGTGCCTAATAATTTTTACCCAAAGAAACTTTACATACCCTTCATTGGTACAGAGTTAGCACAGCTCCATTAGGCATGAAAACAACTTTGAAGTTATTTCACTTCTCCTTCTCTTAATAAGAAATCCACCCAAAGTTGCCTGAATGGAAGATTTGGATCCTATGTGACCTTCATTTTGCAATATTAATGCTGAATGCTATACTGGGAACAAAAACAAATCAAACAAAAGTAACAAGAAGGAAACAAGTTGTGGTATTTGTTGGGAATGAGACCAAATTGCCCCTTTTTGGACAAAGGCATTCACTGAAATTTTAAAATTCTAGGTTCTCTTATTGTATTTTTTTTTTAATTTCTATTGTTTGCCTCTTGGATGATTCAGGACACATGCAAGCTCACACATGCTCACACACTACTTCTTCAGCCTATCCCATGCCCACCCCTTTGCTTTCCTGCCTCTCACTAGAGATCTGGGGGGCGGGGGGAAGCTGAGCAATAATGGGACATAGAAATGAACCAGGATAAGAAAACATATACCAGAGTAGACATTTGAAGGACTGGAGTTAATGTCTCTCCCATCTTCATTCCCAACTGAGGACCTTGATTTCTACATAGGATGAGGTCACCTTCCCTGGGCTCTCATCACACCTTACTTGCCAGCTGTATCCATGCGCCTGGTTGGCCATCCCATCTGTTTCCACAGATTCTCACCAGCACACACAGTAGATTTTCTTACAAAGTAGAATGTTCTCTTTGCCACATGTTAACCATTAGCTTTGGTTTCATTTCATGGCATTCCACTGCAACAAAGTTTTTAATAAAAATGATCTGTAGCCATTGCATCAAATTTCTCTTCTCTCTTTCTCTCTTACACCCATTCTTCTCAGAATTTCATTCCTGCCACTCAACTGATAGTGCTCTGGTTTAGGCCACCACTGAACCTTTTGTAGTCCATTCTCACTCCTCAAGCTGAAAAGAAGCCGGTGGTACCATAGGCTGCTTGACCCTCCTTGGACTATTTCTTTACACGGTTTCTAGTATACTATACCCTTTAGGTTTCCTCCTACCTTGTAGGATGCTCCTTTTTGTTGTGATTGGTTTCTTCCTTTTCTCTCCAGTCTCTAAATATTTGGATGTTCCATGGTTCAATTCTTAAGTTTTTCTCTGTCTATATTCACTCAACTGATGATCTAATCTCATCTCAGCATTTAAATGCCATCTATATGTTGGTAACTCCCAAATCTATATGTCCAGTGCACATTGTTCCCCCAAATCCCAAATTCAAATATCCAACTATCCATTCAACATACCCATTTGGTTATCTAATAGATATTTCAAACTTCACATGTCTAAAGTGAACTCCTGGTTTCCTCTTCCACCAAGATTGTTCCATCTAAGATTTGCCCATCTCAGTTGATGGTAACTTCACACTTCCCGTTGCTCAGGCAAAACCCCTTGATGACATTTTTAATTTTTCTTTTTCTCTCATAGATGGTTGACTCCATTACTCTGGGCCCAAAGTGAGGCAGCACATAGGTGGAAGGGCCCAGTGGAGGAAAGCTGCTCGTCTTATGGTGGGGTCAGGAAACAGAGAGAGAAGGGGAAATGGGCCATAGGGAAAGTGAACCCTTTCAGGTCATGTCCTCAGTGACCCCCCTCCTCCAGCCAAGCCCCCACCTGCCTACAGTTACTACCCAGTCTATTTAAACTAGGATGGCCTGATAATGTTACAGCTCCCACAATCCAATCACTTCACCTCTGAACATTTCTGCTTTAACACAGGAGCTTTTGGGTGACACCTCATCTCCAGACCATATCAAAGTCCAAATCCTTAAAATGATCAACAAAGGTTTACTTGATTTGGGCCCTGTTACTTTCCTGGTGTTATCGTCACCTTTTCTTCTTCCTCCCTCATTCACTCTGGCCTTTGTGGTCTTCTTGTGGCACACCAAGTATACTCCTGCTCGAGAGCCCTGGCACTAGCTATTCCCTGTGCCTCCACTGCTAATCCCTTATATACCTGCACACTCACCCCTTCACATTCTTCAAGTCTTTGCCTAAATATTACCTTCTCAATGAAGCCTACCCTGACCACTCTATTGCCACCCAACCCGACCATGTTTCCAGTTTATCTTCTGTTTAGTTAATAGCTCTTTATTACCCTTTTGGGTACCACATGATTAACTTTTTTTTTTTTATATGTCCTGGCTTATTATCTGTCTTTATTGACAAAATGTAAGCTTCATGAGAGCAAGAATCTTTGTTTTCTTCACTGGTTTACTCCAAGCAAGTAGAAGGACACCTGGTACGCAGTAGATGCTTAACAAAAGTTTTGTTGAATAAATGAAATAATTTATTAATTAATAGGTCAATTAATTAATAGCTGAATTATACATACTAACAGAAACCCATTCCATCTCTCTCTCTCTCTCTACAATGTAAACTGTAAATATGGTAAAATGGAATTAATACTTATTAAGCACTTACTGTGCACTTGGCCTTCTGTTGAACACTTGGCCATTGCATTATATCTTGGGAACCACTATGTGAAGGTGATTGTCAGATACTTGTTGAATGACAAAATAACTGACTGAAACTGCATTTCCAGAGGAGGATATGGTGGCTAAGCAAGGTTAAGTCATTGGCCCTAGATTCTAAAACTAACAACTGGTAGAATTCAGAGTGGAATATGTTAAATTCTAGAGCTGAGACATGGAAATCATATAGATGTTCTGCCACTCAACTGGCCATGGGATGTTAGGCAAGTTAATTATCCATGGTTATACAGGAAGCACCAGTATGGGTTTTTTTTACAACTCCAAATTTCTACCTGAAGATTGTAATTGAATTTTCCTGAAATGGGAAAGGAGAAAGAAAGGAAAGAAGGAGGGAGGGAATCCTCAGGGTTTGGGAAACATTAATACCAATATCCAACCAGAGATGGTGATTACACTGACCTAAAGCAGTAGTTCTCCAACAAATCTTAAATCTTTGCAGAATTTAGTTGTCTTTATTTGAGATTCCAGAATAGCACATCAGTCAGAACCAAAAATGTTTCAGAATGCCTCTTTCACCACTTGGGCAGGTTATATTTATAGCCAAAGAAAAGGAAGTGACAAACAGAAAATGGAAGAGTATCAGAGCTGCCCAATTGGTTACAACTCTGTATTATTTGAACTTGGTTTGAATAGTTGGCTGCTTGAAACTGGCTGAGACTTTGGTACATGTTACAAGAATAGGTTACAGTCTATACACATCAAGTTAGGTTGAAGTTTCCTAAGTAAGAACTTTTCAGGCAAACACAAAATGTATGGAAGCAGCTGTACGCCAAACTTAATAGTCCTGAAAACAGCAATAGAAGTGTCCCCTGTGAAGTTGTTAGAAATGCCAGTTCCTGGTCCTCACACAGACTCACTAAATCAGACCTCTGGAGATGGAACCAGGCATTACCTGGCAAATTTTGGTATGCATACAAGGCAGAGAACCACTGGTCTAATGTTTAGGCAGAATACATGCAGTTTTCTTGGCTCCCTGGGTGATTCTAATGTACAGAGAAGGTTGTGAGCCATTTGCCCTTACTTGCACACAGAGACATTTCATTTAAAATCCTGCTGATTAGTAGGTAATGTAAGTTCCATTTATAGTTTATTTTTCTTTCACAGATCATGAATTCTCACTAGTAAATCCATTGTCATTAATTAGCAACATGATAAGCCTTAGATACATGTGGATAGAAATAGTGATTGCTGGGCTCTGTGTCTTTTAATCTGAATGCAGTATTGTGTGACAGATCTACTATCTACCCTATCAAGGTCAAGAGTTAGTGAAGGACAGTAATACTTGTTAGCTCTCTTTATTGAGTACCAGCTTAACTTTCAGAAATGATTATAAGACTGGTCCTCCAAGAAATATAGTGTTGTTAAGTGAATCAATTCTTCTGGGAATTTCTACTAATGACATTATTTATTTAAACTTAATTAAACCACTTTGAAAACTTATTTAAATCAGCCAAATTTTAAGACAGGGATGTGTCCAGCACGATGGATTCTTTACTAAATTTAATATTAACATCATATGTGGTTTTCCAGCATGATTTTAGCTTCATCAATTACTTTTCTAGGTTTTAGTTGCAAGTGTCCTCCTCAAGATTCAGACATTTGCAGGGCCTCTCCTCTTGAATGCCAATGGAAAAAGGGAATCGGGGACCCAGGAGGCCACTGTTTGAGTTGTTCAGTCTAGTCTCAGCCATGTAAGTGGCAATCACTCCTCAGCAAGTGATATAGATGGTTAAAATGGCAAGAGTGACATAGCCATGGTCAGGTCATTTCCTATAGAATAGCAGTTGCTATGTAGGACATGATACATATCAGAAACCTTGGGAAATCTTTCAAAAGCCACACTAAGGGGGCTGGAGATGTGTCTTACTGGTACAGCACTTGCCTATCATATATGAGGTTCTGGGTTCTATCCTTAGGTAAACACACACACACACATCCAGCCCCATTTCCAGATCAACTATGGACCCAGAAAGGGATATTGCTTCAAGGGCTTCCTAAGTTGTTATACAGCTGGGTTTGCAAGCTGCTCGGTCATCAGACCCTCATCCTATGGGTCACCTTTTTCTGTCTAATGTGGAGACTTGCTAGTCCAGTTGGAGTTTCGATGTCTGTCATCAGAATGTTCACCAGCCATTAATGTTCCTGAAGGGTTCTCCTGTCTTTGCCTTCCAGATGGGTATGCATTTTCCCAAACAGAAGGAGCAGTGGTCACTCAGGAAGAACTAGTTCGTGCATTTTCCCAAACAGAAGGAGCAGTGGTCACTCAGGAAGAACTAGTTCGTGCTTATGACACAGCTAAAATGGAAAACTCAAGAATCTCAAAGAGAAGTTCTGATTTTTCTGAAATTTTCTGAGTAAGACCAAGATCATTGTGTTTTGTGTGCTCATAACCTTCCCTGAAGCTGACAGAGTGAATTGGCACTCCTATTCCAAACTAGAGTTTGTTATTTATTTGTTATTTATATTGACTGATTCATGGGAATAAGTAATGGGGAGGCCTTAGTTGCTTTTCTTCATTTTTCTTCAATATTTTACCCAACATGTTTATTATTTTCTGTGACTGTGAGATAATTTATCAAGTTTAGTCTAAAGTATAAAATTAAACATATTACATTTTAACAAAATTTAAACTTTGTATAAGTTGGGGGTGGGGAGAGTAGAAGATGTCATGTTGCCTAGCAAAGCTATTGTGCCTAATAAATATGGAGCCATGCAGAAACTTCATATGTTGAAATCACACATTAAAGGCATGGAGCAACGCATAAAATATTTCCTGTCACTTTCATTGCATTTTATTGGTATAAATTTGCCCAACATTTTTTATTTCAATAAATGCACACAAAGTCTCAGGCCTCAAAATCATGTGTATGAGCATCTACTAGATATTCCATTATTTTCTATAAATCATTGGGTTCATATATAATCCTCGTTATAATTCTCCCATCCAACAGGACTAGTAGGAAATTCAACTTCAATAATTCTTGGAGCTCTGCCTTTGGCTGTACCAATCATTCAGGGTCTCACATGGTACCGAGCTTTAGGACACCCTCTGCCTTCTGTCATCAGCTCACATTGGTCATCACATAGATACAAGGTCCCTATGGGCCTGGAAGTTCTGGGAAGCTTCTGTGGTAGATATGAGGAACTGAAACCTTTGAGTAGACTAGAAATCCCCATGCCCGTGGTCTTTCTCACATGCCTGGGAAAGACATTCTGCTCCTGGAATGCATCATTTTCCTAGGGCATCTCCAAAGAATGAAGAGATGTCTCACAAATCCCTTTTCTAGTCCAGGTACAGCCCTCTCTACAAGACCCTATTTTGCTTTTTAAAAGTTGTTGAAGGCTACCTCTACTTTTTGTGTTGCCAAAATGACATCTCTAAGGAAATGAACCAAAAAGCCTGACACCTGTTTGAAGGAAAATAAAGTAATACGGAAAACCTTGGTAGAAAAAAACAATTCAGTACGGGTTGGGGTTGTGGCTTAGTGGTAGAGTACTTGCCTTGTATATGCAAGGCCATTGGTTTGTTTTTGTTTATGGAGCTGGGATCTTCTGAGAAACTGAGGCAGCATGAAGACCCCCTCTTCAAACCCTGATTCTTGCGATCAAGTCAGAAAGAGTTTAGACATGTTGCTCAGAATAACAGGAAAAGTTAATTGGAGGGATAGAAAAAGGGAAAAGGGATACTCTCAAGGAAGAGAGTGGATTCTCTCAGAGAGAAGAGGGACAATGTGCCTCTCTTGTACACCAGTTTTATTGGGGATCCCAGAGAAATTTTCAGAGAGTCCTACCCAGGTCCACCTCTTGGCTTTTGACTGACATAAAGGTGACATCTCACTTTCAAGTCCCCACTGTCAAAGTAACTGTGGGTCACATTGGCCCATGTTGACTGATTGTAATTCTTACAGATTTTATGGTTGGGAGGACCTATCCTTATCTCCCAGAGTTTCAGGATCTGGTCACAAAATACTCCTGGGTTCCTCCAATTGACGTTATCTTGGGTCTGCATTTCTCCTGAAGTTAATGGGTAGTTTGCTGAGGAATATAACATCCTGTCCACTTAGGCTGGGCAGGGATGCAGATAAATTGCTTCTTGGAAAAGAAAGAATGTGGGGGTCAGCATAGTGAGCCTATTTTATAGAATTATTCTCTTAACCTCATGTTTTTACCATCTTCATCTGTCTGTTCCCTAACACACCCATAAATACATCAGAGAAGACTGAAATAATATACCTTGAGATGTTGACAATGATTATATTGGGATGCTGAAAATTTAAGCATTGTTTTTATACTTTCCATATTTCCTACATGTTAAATATGATTTCCAACTTTGGTGAGGTACTCTTATGGGTATTTCAATAGTAAGTATTTCTTCAGTGTCAGGGATTGAATCCAGGACCTCATACATGCCAGGAAAGCATAATACACTGAGTTACGTCCCCAGCCCCACAAATCTTTTTTTTTTTTTTTTTAAGGTCAAGTTGAATCTTTTGCCAGCCACAAAAAAATCACTGGACTGATGATAGTTACTGATATTGAAATTTATTTTGAGAGGCACAAATGATATACTTCCCTTTATCACTGAAAACTGGCTGGATTTGGACCCTGCTTCAATCCCCTTGCAAATTAGGAAAATACGGGTCCAAGAAGTCTCAACTCCTTTTTCAGTGATAAGGAGGCTCCAGGAAGGAGGCAAAGCCTATGAAACTCCTTTCAGCCTTTTGTCCTGATGCACCCCTGCCCTGCCCTGTGCAGTGGGACATGTAAATCTGAAGATGTACGTGTACCATCTTTTCTTAATAATCTGCAGCTGCCTCTTCTCCCCTGCCTCCCCTCTTTAAAAATTCTGCTAATTTTCAGGTATTTCAGAAATGGAACTTTTGAAATAAAGAAATTTCTTCTGTCTTCCTTCAAATCTGGCTTTTTACCCCTTCTTCTACCAATTTGAATATTTCAGAGCAGAAAGCCTTATGGCCTAGCCTCTTCCTCCCCTCCCTAGGGAGGAAACTTATGCCACTGTGGTAACAATATTTCCGTGTCAGTTGTCACTGATTGATCTAAAGACTTACCAAGGAAGTATAATGTACCCAGATGGGTTGTTTTTCACTGAAAAAATATGTTTTCAGGAGCGGACTATTTACTCTCCATCTGCCATATTGTCAAGTTACATGCCATTATGTCACATGGCATTTAACTAGTGAGCATTTTTAGAAATGCTAAACTATTTTCTTCCCCTTCCTTCCCTCCCTCCTTCCCTCCCTCCCTTCCTTCCTTCCTTCCTTCCTTCCCACCCATCTTTCTTTCTTTCATTTTTTGGTTACAGGGTGCTTAACCACTGAGCCATATCCCCAGTGGCTCCTCTTTTGTAAATTTTTTATTTGAAGACAGGGTCACCCTAAGTTGCTTAGGGCCTTGCTAAGTTGCTGAGGCTGACTTTTTTTTTTTTTTAGTTGTAGATAGACACAATACATTTATTTCATTTGTGCATTATTGTGTGGTGCTGGCGATCCAACTCAGTACTGAGGCTGACTTTGAACTTGTAATCCTCCTGCCTCAACCTCCTGAGCACTGGGGTTACAGATGTGTACCACTGTGCCATCTTGTTCAACATCTTGATTAGTGTTAGTTTTATATGAATAGTGGCTTTATTTAATAGCCAGTCCTTTTTATATGTTTGCAACTCACTTTTGGAAAATATATTATTTTAGTCAAAATTTACTGAAAAGGGACAAGAATCAAGGAATCCCCAGTTACTAAACATCTTTAACTTTCCCTTTATGGACTATAAAGTTTATTGGATTTCCAAGTTGAAAAATAAGACATTGTACCCCCAACAAGTTTATAGAATAATAAACCCAGAAAGGATTTTGAAAAGTCAACTCGATAACTGTTTTTGTTTGTTTGCCTTTATATGAAACAATACTGAAATCTCTGAGAAAAATGAGTCTTTCCTCCTCATATGTGTCATTTTATATTTAGCAAGTTGTAATCTCCTTTGTAAATGACAAACAAGGGGAATATATCCTACACCAAGCCAGGTGGGGAAGAAGCACCAGATGCTGGTTCACCTGCTCCTGCCCTTCTAAATCCATCCTCGGCACCAGCAACAGGACTCAGTAATGCCCAAGCATCTATGTCTCTCAAGAGAGACCCACCATGTTATAAATCTTTTCTGCTCATTGGAGGTCCACAAGAGTGTATTCTGCCCTTAGAGTGAAGGGTCTGTACTAATTTCTCTGCTCCCTGGTTGTAATCCTGGGTGTTCTTACCTCCTCCAGCTGCACACTCATTTCATCCTCTGATATTTACCTAAAAAGTTTCCAGAATCCACAGAAAATATGGTGGGAAATCCACCCATCCTCCTCCAATTATTGTGAGGAGTCTCAGCTCTTCCATTTCTCATGTTCATCTCAGCTCCAGTTTCCTACCTGACCTAAATCCTTGATCTTTTTCATCTTGTCTCTTACCGCTATTTCCTTTTCTCCATTGTCACTTAACCTCAGCTTGGAGCACACCTTTTTTCCTTTGATTTCCTTAGACCCCACTAACACAAAACAATTATAATAGTCAACTTTTACTGAATATTTGAGAAAAATGGGAGAGTAAGAAGGCAAATTCTATTTGTACAAATGGTAAGAAGACAGCTGTCCCATTTTGCCTAGAACTAAGGTATTTTCTGGAATGTGAAACTTTTGTTGCTAAACCAAAACAAACAAACAAACAAAAACCTCTTAGGCAACCTGGAATGAGTTGGCCATCTTAAATATAGATAGCACTTAGAGTTCAATTGCTGATGAGGCACAGAACTCAAAATGGCAATGCTTACAAAGTTACAGTTCATTGCTGGAAAAGAACACACTATAGCAACTGCATTAAAGTAAGGGTGTGCATCATTTTCACTTTCAAAGACTGCTTCACACCTGCAGGTCCATAGAGGCCACAGCCCTCTGGAAGGGCTATGTGGGCACACAGGAGTCACCATCTTGAGCATGGAACACCTCAGAACCAGGGAGTCCAAAATGTCCTGCTGGTTCTCGTAGACACACTCTAGTACATAACTAATCCCAATGGCAGAGGGTTCCAGGGTTCTGGGGATGTCTCACCCAGACAAGGTTTAAATAGCCGCTCTTACTATTGCCAATAAACATAACTGGCAAGCAGGCACAAACCCACAGTATACAAAGAAACACCATTAATCAGTACAGTTCAAGCTTTGATCAGGCACTTTTTAAAAACATCAATTAGATCAGCTGAAATCAATCTCATAGCCCATATTATATCCAGTAAAACCAGAAATTTAAAATGGTTTGTGATTTTATTATTGTAAATCCTTTGACTTTTGCTGTTAACATAATCTTTTATTTAGTCACCTACTTGGGTACTAAGCTTCCTAACAGTAAATGCAGCTAATTTTATCTTCCCATTTCTTGTCTCTAACTCAGCTTTACTATTTTCCTGGAGCATTTTTCTCTACTTCTCAGGATGAATTCTTCATACTTTATTTTCCAAAACAACTCAATTCTCCAAATTCTTTTTTTTTTTTAAGGGGGTGAGAGAGAGAGAGAGAGAGAGAGAGAGAGAGAGAGAGAGAATTTTTTTAATATTTATTTTTCAGTTTTTCGGTAGACACAACATCTTTATTTTATTTGTATGTGGTGCTGAGGATCGAACCCAGCGCCCCGCGCATGCCAGGTGAGCACATTACCGCTTGAGCCACATCCCCAGCCCAATTCTCTAAATTCTTAAGAACACCTAAATTCTCTCCTAGAGAGAGAATTTTACACCTGCTTCAGTTTTATGGGTTTTTTTTTGGGGGGGGGCGGTTGTTTGTTTTTTGTTTTTTGTATTCCAGCTCCCATGCCTCTCTTCTTGAGGGTGGCTAATATGAAATTATCTGTGTTTAAGTGGGAAAACCACACTGTTAATCTGCTCATGGTTGTGAGGTTTACCCATTACATGCAATTGAGAAATCTCACCAAGTGCTTTCAATCAAAGCCTTTTAAATCCCATCTCTCACCACTTTGAGGTAAGCAGTTTTAGTCCATGAAGACTCTGACTCTTTGGATTCTCTCTTCTGTTTTATTTCTGCTTATCCAAATTAGTCATGTCTCTCTGAGGACTCCTATTTCTTGCAATATTTTGCAAGATATGGCAATGCTACATGTATTAGTTTGCAGTACGATTTACAGTATTAATTTTGAAACTTATTAGAATTAACTAACTGCTATAACCAAAAGCTTCCTAAAACCAAAACATTCATTACGCCCCAGAGTTCAAATACATGATCCTGGGTGGCTTTTCTTATGTGGCTTCTCAAGGATACAAACCTATTACATAAATACTAGAGATCATATGTGGGACATTTCTCACAGACTAGAGGCAGAAGTGATATCCATCATTTCTGTTCATATTCTACAGGCTAAAATTAATCACATGATATCACCTAGACGTAAGAATGCTAGGAGGTACCATCTTTGTGTGTGCCAAAGAAAAGCAGTGTGGCAAGTGCACCAGCTTTGGTTTTGCCACAGAAAGCCAATCCAGATTAAAGCAGAAGGTGTTAATGTCCTGAAAATAATATCTTAAGGAATTCAGAAGATTTCATATAATAGGTAACATGATCAATAGGAAATACATTAAAGATAGGGCAAAGATTTCTTTATTAACATGGGGAAAAGGAAATTAGAAATCACAGGAAACCTCAATCCGCCCCCCCTCCGCCCCATTATGATCTTGTAAGAAGACCAAAAGAAGGAAATAAAATGTTGTATAATGTTCATGGTACAGAAAGAGAATATATTTGTCTTCAAAGCTTGTCATAGTTTAACTAGGGAAGACAATAAAATTAAATACAGAAAATTGTAGGGAAGATAATTTAAGATACTACTTGGCCAAGCAGGAAAAATACATAATAAAAAGAATGTAAATATCATTCATTAGTTTTCAGGATAGAGACCTGGTTTATAACAAAGCATAAAAAATCCAGAATAAAAATTTTAACAGCCTTGGAATGTAAAACAATGAGTAACAGAACAGATTAGAGCCAAGTGTGGTGGTAACATGCCTATAATCCCAGCTACTCAGGAGGCTGAGGCAGGAGGATCTTGAATTCCAAGGCAGCCTGGGCAACTTAGTGAGACGCTGTGTCAAAATAAAATAAAAAGGGATGGGGATGTAGCTAAATAGTAGGGTGTCCCTGGGTTCAGTCCTCACTAGGGCAATTAAAGAATGAAAGAATAGATCCGAAGGAGGAAAATAGATAAGAATATATATATATATATAGTAAGAGTCAGAGTCTAAAGTTGATGAAACAGAAACAGAAGTTTAAAATATAATTTAAAGTTACGACAGGTAATGGGGAGATATCTTGGTAATACAGTGCTTGCCTAGCATGTGCTGGGCCCTGGGTTCAGTCCCCAGCGCAATAAATAAATACATGAATAAATAAAGTAAAATTAAAGGTCTAAAAATAGTTATGGCAGTAACTGAGAATATTAATAACAATAATATATTCATTAAAAATTGAAATGATTGAGTTGGTGTATATGTGTGTGAGCACACCTGTGTGTGTGTTCAAAGGAAATGCTCAACTCCAGCAGTCATTAGGCAAGATAAGCCCAAACTGTTCTTAGCCTTGAGCAACTGCCTCTGAGCTTCGCAAGAAGATGGAGCCCACTCAACCTAGTATATAGCAGAATACTTTTGACAGACATTTGGTAGGCAGCTTCTAAAATGGTGTCCAGTCACTCCTAAATCCAGGTTTCATGCTCATGCCCTTGTATATTCTGTTTGCCCAAATGTAGACTGCATTTGCCAAGTTGATTCTAGTACTTAGAATATGGCCAAAGGGTGGGATGTCACTCACAAAATTAAGTTATAAAAAAATATTCAGGATTCCATTTGTGATCTTTCTGGATCTCTCACTTGTTCACTCTGATTAAAGCCAGATGCCATGTAGGAAGCTACTGTATGAGGAAGATCATTTGGCAAGAAACTAAGAAAGAACTCTAGCTAATTACCAGTAAGGAACTGAGGCCCTCAGCCAACTGGCTTGTGAGGAACTCAATCTTGATGACAACCACATAACTGAACTGGGAGCTGGGCTCTCCTCCACCTGAGCCTTCAGATGGAACTATAACCCTATCCAATTCCCACCTTGATTACAGCCTCGTGAGACACCTTGATTCAGGGGACCCAGCTAGTACATATCTGGATTCCTGCCCCAGAGACTCTGTGAGATAGTAAATGTTTGTTACTCTTAAGTCTCTAATATTTAGAATAAACTGCTACACAGTGATAGATCACTATTAAAAATATCCTTATTATTTGTAGACCTAAATTTTTATTTGCTTTTCTCATCCATGTGACTCATGTCACTCCACAATCTTCCTCACTTCTAGGGTGTTGAAAGCTCATTTGTCTACCCAACATCCATTCTCCTTGTCTTTCCTGTTGACAGTCTGAATTAGAGAATATGTTATGTTCATTATAGTTTCAAAGCTTCCCTTGCAGATAAGATGCCCATATGACACCCTTGATGCTGAATGATAAAAGAGGATTACACTAAGTTGTTAACATGGTGGGCATTTTAACTTTTCCTATTTATTTTTTCTTATTTCCTACAGGATTTTGTTTGTTTGTTTGCAGTGCTGGGATTGAAGGGCTTTGTCTTGTGCATGCTAGGCAAGTACTCTACTACTGAATTACATCCCTCACCCTCTTCTTATTTACATGGACCTGATACTGGAAGTGAAGCAACCATATTCTGTGAGGCAACAAACATATCCCATACATCAATAAGTAAAAAGATACCAATTCTTGATGACCTTCTGAAATATTTCAGTCTTGGCCTGAGTATCATAAAATTACTAATTTGGGTAATCCACTATTTCTCAGATTTGACTTACTGACAGCAAACTTCATTCTTAACTCATATCTTGACATGGCTACATGCTGAGGTAAAAGTATTACAATCTGTACTCGCCATTTAAAAGTTTTCATTGAAAGGGGAGGTAGTGGGGAACAAAACCAACCAAATTATATTGTTATATTGTGTTCATGTACAAACATGAAGCCACACTATTATAACTATAAAGCACCAATTGAAAACAGAATTTTGAGAAAAGGTTTCTTTGTGTTTGGACACAATGAAATATTATCACGTCTAACATTCATATCCACATCTAATATTTCTCATATACTTTGAATTCCCCTATGAAAGATATTTTGTATTCCTTTCTGAAAGATAAAGATCTGTCTGACACAAACTGAACGTCTTAGAGGAAACTTATTGTCTAGTTTTCAAAAGTTCTTATTTTAAAATTATAAAAACAAAAGATTGGGTGTACTTTTCAGTGGTAGTGTGCTTGCCTAGCACGAATGAGGTTCTGGGTGATCCGACCCATCCCCAGCATAAATAAATAAATAGACAAAAGGATAAATAAATGGTTTTAATGGGGCAGGGAAGTCTCTCAGAGGTTAAAACTATAGCAAAATAAAACCACCTGTTCCTAGCCAATAATTTCATAAAGGGTTAAACAATTTAAATTAGTTAAATTATATCCATACACACATATTATGTCTTAAGGGTGGATACAACATTTGCTCCATTAACTCCATTTTCAATTGTTTATCCTAAGGAAATAATTTGGTTAAGTGGGCACTAAAGCCGCCATTAGGGAACTTTTTAGATAAGCCATGAGAATTCCAAAAGATTAAATTTTTATCCGATATAGATTAGCCCTGTTCTGCTTAAAAATCTCCATGACTGCATTTAGGATTAAATTCAAATGCCTTCATATAGCTCTNGGGCGAGGGCGGGGCGTAGCGAGGGGCGGGGCGCAGAGGGCGGAGGCAGGGCCGGAGGAGGGGAGCTGAGGGGAGTTAGTTGTAGCGAGGGGCGGGGCGCAGAGAGACCCAGCGTTCTCTGGTCCAGCGTTCCGCTCAGGGATGGGTCAATTTTGCTCAGAGGTTTCCTGCAGAACTGAAAGGGGTAGGGAGAGAACTGAAAGGGAGATTAAGAGCCGAGGAGAATATTCTTGACACAATGAGCTTTCAGCTTTCTTCCTTCTCACTTTTGAGTCCCTCAAAAGCCCCGTGCCCCATGGAAGCGCTTCTCTGTGGACTGGACCCATCTACACTATCAGGCAAGTGGTTAAAAACCTACAGAATCAAATCACCCCAGACCTACAGAATCAGAAACTGGCATAACCCCGCCCCATAAGTCTTTTTATTAGCAAGTTCTCCAGGTGGTTTGGATGCACACCAGTAGGTCGCACAGGTCTGCCACCGCGCACACCATCTTTGAGTTTTAATTCGTAAAGCCGAGCGCACACGCAGGGGATTCCAACACAGAGCCACCAACTGGTCACATCTCCTTGTGTTTCCTAGTTAAGAGTTTCCCAGCTCTTTAGAGGTCAAGAGCTAGCTGCGCTGCATGCATGGATAGCTATGACGTAGGAACCAGTTTTCCGGTCACTTGGCTAATGAAAAACCACAAAAGAGAAGTGTTTATATGTTTTGAATTATTTCGTCGTCCAGGGTGGTCCTGAAGTCTGTTTGAGGAGTCAGCCCTTGGTTTGGGGAAGTCATGTGGTCGCACTTGGCACACTTAACACTTGTGACCTTGGATTTTTTAGGGCGGAATAAGGCATCTTGGATTTCGTCCAGGTAACTCAATTGCGGTTGGGAATTTAGCTAGTGTGGAGAGTGCTGCCCTCCACTGACGATATAAATGCAATAAATTGTCTCTGCTTTCCAAAACTATATTACTTGGCTCATTTACTGTGTATATTGAAGATTCTTTGACTGGTTCACATTCTTTTAATTCTTGGGAAAGGTAAGGCGTGACTATTATTTTCACCAGCCATATATCAAAAGGGCAGAGGCATTGGTGGTTTGAAAATACTGTGTTCTCTGGGCTGAGAATGTAGCTCAGTGGTAGAGTGCTTGCCTAGCATGCCTGGGGATATCATCCCCAGCACTGCAAGGAAAGAAAGAGAGGAAGGAGGAAAGGAAAAGAGGGAGGGAGGGAGGGAAAGGAAAGGAAAACACCAAGAAGTAAATTGTGGGCTTAAAACTGCTTCCATTTCTCCCAGTCTTTGGATTCACTTGGCAAATCAGGGGTATGGTCAATAAATAGAAACTGTCTTCTTCTTTTGAATGCAATTGAATTATCTTGTGCTTTTATTAGTACGTTTTGTTAGCTGTTAAGCATTGGAAAGTTTTTGAGCAGCCACACAAGTTGTTCTCTGAAAAGCAGTGCCTTTGAAACTTTAGTAATAATTCGGTGTAGAAAAAAGTGGACACTGGTAATGTTGAGAATGCCTTTTATTGTGGGGAAGAGACAGTAGGTGAAGACAATAGTTACTCTTGCAGAAATATCATAGAAGGATGGGTAAATATCAGCAAAATATACTACAGCCAATGAGAAGTTGNAAAAAAAAAAAAAAAAAAAAAAAAAAAAGCTGTTGTTTGTTTGGATGGTTTCATTTTCCAAATAGTCTGTGATCCAATAACAATGAATTTTTCCTGGTGGGAATTCTGAAGTGTTTGCCTACTTTGGGTAAGTATCAGCTGTAGTTTGGGCAGAGTTAGGACTTATGCAATTAATAGAAGAGAAATGACAATGTCCCCCATTTGCTTCTCTTGTCTTCACTGCTGGGCCTCCCTGCTCAGACTTCCAATTAGGTTATGTTCCAACTACAACATAACCTTGGCAGATGTACTAAAGAGGGCTTATTTACCACATTCTCTGCTTGTAGGACTTGCCCCAGGTTCCTTAGCATGGGCACTAGGTCTTCAAAGCAGAGCCCTGACCCCCCTTCCATCTCCACTCTCCAGCACCTCTCCATGAACCACACTTCAGGCACCAGGACTTGTTAGTCTTCTGGATTTTCAGACTACTCCTTTTTTTTTTTTTTTTTTGCAGAATCCCTCTTCCTACCTGAAACACTCTTTTCCTCTTCTCATCCCATCCAGGGGAAGTTTCTTCATTGGCCCTCTCCTCAGTGCCCTGGTTAACTAGATTCATAGTAGCACTTCTAGAGGTTCAGAGCATGATACTGAGTTTGGTGCTTTGGTGTTCTGAGTGCTTTAAACTAAAGGAGGTTGGAAGGCACTTAGAAGCAAAGTCTCTTGAACCTTCTTCTGTCTTCTAGTCTCCTGTACCTCTGTCTCCCTCAAAGCTGTCAGAGAAACAAGAATTCCTCTTCCCCAAGGTGGGTCATGGAAGCTAGAATCTCTCCCTCCTCTTTTCCTCCAAAGCAAGCCATAAAATCTAGAAAGATTGCATTCTCCCCTTTTCCTTCACCCTTTTTTAAATACCCTCTGAGGATCTTGCCCATAGCAGGAAGAAGGGATGCTACACAGAAAGACCAAGAAGAATCTGAACATACAGGCCTTGCTGGGTTTCCCTACTCAGTCTATTACTGTTTTCTCAAATACTTTTGTCCAATTACATTCCCACACAGCTGTTCATTCTTTACCTAACCTAAGCATAAAAATGGATAATTTTCCCTGGATCTGTATGTCTAAAGCTCTTGTGTCATGTAAAACTTTGGTTCAATGTATTTGTTATGTTTCTCTCTTGTTAACCTGTGTTTTGTTATGGGAGTGTTGACCGTGACCCTTAAGATGGGGAGGAAAGGGATCACATCTTTCCACCTCTACATACCTTATTGAAATCTTCGTTTATCTCATTTGTCTGCTTCCTGTACACTGTCTTTTTACTTTTATATCCCCAGTGGTTAGCACATTGTCTACCCCATAGGAGGTGCAAAATAAATGTTTGCCTGATAAAGTTTTGGTTGCATTAACAGATTGAGCCATGGCTGAGCTATTCTGTAGATTCAGTGTCCCTGGGCAATGAATGATTGGCAAGTTTTAACTGGACCTTTAAAATTCTTTCTTATGGAGAGCAACAAATCTGGTAGAAAAAAAAAAAAAATCCAGACCTAGTAGTCTCTAGAATCCACCAGGTCTATTCTACAAGGCACTTTTGATCTCCATCTGCTGTTTCAGAGAGTGTTCCTGAATACAAGTAAGACAGTTCACCCAGGTCAAGCAGTTAGCAAAGAACACAACGTCCAAAGAGGCTGTAAGCACTGATTTCATCTCCCAACTCTGCAATTTCTTAAATGCCTGAAAGCTAAATTTCTTGATACTAATTTCAGAAGAAGCAATGAACTACAGTTCAGGCTATCCAAACAAAAAATTCTAATGTAGGAAGTAAAATTATATCACACTTCCTTGCACATTTCTTCCCCTGTGTGTGCCGATCTCCCCGACTTGGAGAAAAAAAAATATTTTTTTAGATTTTTTTTTTCCTATACAATACATAATAATTCCCCTTCCCCTCTCTTGTCCAGTTTTAAAATAGCAACTCCAGCTGCTGTTAGACACTCTTTGGGGATTTAAGGCCACTAATCAATTTCACAGCTGGAAGCAAAGCACTTTCCTTGAAATATTTTGCACATGACATGTATAGAGGGTACTTTGACCTTGTGAGAGCAGCCAGCGCTCTGAAGGAGCAGAAAAGGCTGCTGACCTGCCATGAAGACTTAAAGGAGGGTAAGGCAGTTGCAGGCAGGCCAAGCTGTTGCTAGCTACCCTATCCTGCTCTTGGCCTTCTTTCCTCTCCCTACTTTCTGAGCCAAGGAACAAGGAAATCTACTTCTCCAGGAACCTCTGGGAGCAGAGATCTAGGAAGGCAAGAGCTGCCTGGTTTCACCTTTCTGATCAGAGACCAAGAACTAAAAGTGAATAAAGAAAAAAAAAGTCCTCTGATGGCACCTTTCTTCTTGCCTAGTGGCTCCCGGATTTTAGCAAACACCAGAATCATATAAAGGGTGTGGGACTATAGCTCAGTGGCACAGTATGCAGAGCATGTGCTCAAGATGTATAAGGCCTTGAATTCAATTCCTACCACACAAACAAATAAACACCAGACTTCAGAGTTCTGAATGTAACTGGAGTAAGGCCAGAGAATCTTCATTTCAAGTTTCCTGGTGCTACTGCTGCTGCAACTGTCTTGGGAACCATTCTTTCAGACATACAATCAATTGCTTTTTTTCACTTGAGTATTTATCCATATGATATTTGTAGTGTGTGAGTGTGTGTGTGAGATTGAACCTAGTGCCTCAAGCACTAGATAAATGCCCTACTGCTGAACTGCAAGCCCAGCCCTTCCTCTTTGTCTCTCTTGGTCACATTAATTAACTCTCCAAACTTTGTCTGCAAGTGTCAGTTTAGTCTAATTTGAAGAGTGTGGCAGGTGAGGACCCATAGGTCAAATTATTGTTCTTGCCTAATTTTGGAGTAAATATTTCAGGAGAAAAAAAGCATAGACTCTGCAACTGCTAGGGGAAAAAAAAAAAAAGGCTCAAATTCCAAACACACAATTTTAAGAGATTTTCTTTTCTTAAGTTGCATAGCATAGATAAGTGTTTCACTAATTCAGTTTGCTCTTAATGGACACCTGTGTACCCATATATGATAAGATTATGATGGTTCTGCATTTCACATCTTTTCCCCCTAAAATCAAGTTAGTTTCAATACATTGATAATCTGTTTTCAGATGGAAGGGGCTTTCTTTATTTCCTACCTGGAAGAAATCGCCCATTGTGTCATAGAGTGACTTCTCCTTTTTTGGTATCAGAGAGAGGATATAGCTTAGTGTTAAGCGCACAGTTCTTAGAGCTGAGGGTGCTACTCAGTGGTAGAGTATTTGCCTAGCAGATGTGAGGCTGTGGGTTCATCCCCAGCACTGTAAAAAATAAAAATAAAAAGAAGAACATAGTTCTAGAGTGAGATAGACCTGAGAAAGCTCCAAACTCTCATGAGCATCTTGTGTGTGTATAAATGATTATAAATTGAAGATAATGATTCCTACTTCCTAGACATGCACCACATGCACACTTTAGCTGAATTCTTGATGGCCAAGTGCTAAACTTACTGAGGCCAAAGTCAAATATCCCCATCATGACATAGATTTCTGGAATAAAAGAATAAACCTGATTCTTAGTATTACCCTCCCACTCCAAAAAGAAATATTCTAATCACAAGAATAAGCATAATATTGTTATTGAAAAAGTAGTCATTAATTACATTAGTTACCTCTTACCACACAATGCTACATTACTAGTAACCACAAAACTTCAATGGTATTTAATAATAAATATTTATTTTTATTTTTCACCATCCTATGGGTCAGCTGAGTGATTCTGATTATCTGGACCACAACCCATGGACCTCCTCTAGGCTTGTTCAGCTTCTGTGGCTACAGTCACTTGGCAGGTAGGCTGGGGACTGATGGTATAGAATGTTCTGTTCTATGATGTGGAGATCATGTCAGCTCCATGTGATCTCTCAGCTGCCAGCAGATAACTGAGCTTGCTATTATGGCATGAGAAGCCAAAAGCGAGGAGGACATGTGCAAGGCTTCTTGAGGACTTGTTTCAGTCACATGGGTTGTATTCTGTTAGCTAAAGTAAATGGCAAACGTGCCCAGACTCAAAGCACGGGGAAATAGATTCATCTCTTGATAGAAGGGGTTCCAAGGTCAGATTCAAAGTTGCGAGACCATAGAGGAGTTGAGAATTAGAGCCATTTTTGGTCAAACTATCACATTAACATGCTTTTATCATTCAAGTTTTATTGGTCACAGCTAGGGATGTTCACTCAGTGATGGAGTGTGTGCTTAGCATGTGCAAGACCCTGAGTTTGATCACTACCATCAAAACAAAAATGAATGAATCAAATGTTATAAGTTTGATATGATGGGGAAGAAACAGTAGTTTCTCCACTGTCAGCTGCTGGATTTCTTCTATGGTAGCTACCTACATATTAACAAATAGGGCCCATTTTCAACTATGATTGGTAGAAAAGCAAGATATTGGAGGAGCTCATTTAAAAACAAATATTCTTCTCTTTTTCCTGTAGTCTTTATTATTTCTGATTTCAATATGATTTATCATGGACCTTGTTGGAGAATGATTTAGAAGTTTTTCCTCCTTGTGAAATTCTAAGTGAACTTGCATATTTTAAAGCAACCATAAAAAATATTGAAGAATTTCCAAGCAATCATTTTCCTTAAGAAGATCATGGCTTAAATAGAATTTAAAAAATAAAAAAGTAAATACTTTCAAAATGTCACTTAACTGTCAAGAACTGTCTCCAAAACAATTCTGCAAAGTCCTGAATTATAATTCAATCTATAAATCTTTATTATTCTTGTGTGTATTTTAATTTAAATTTGCATGAACATTTGTTGACTAGAAGGATATGTATCCTAAAGCTAACATGCTTTCTTTTGCATAAAATTAATAACTTTTACACTGACTTGTGATAATAAAAATAAATTCATATGCCAATGGATCCATAGCATTCCAACCACTAAACACAGAAGGGAATTTTTTTTTTTACTCTGAGTTTCATGTAGAATGCTTGCCTTTATTTAAAAGTTACAATGTATGTATTTCAATATTAACAACAAATTTGAATGTTTGCTTACTGATGATGCCATAATGACCAGATACAATGGAGACCAATCCAAGCACACTTCCATCATACACAAGTTCAGGAATGCCAGAAATACCATTAAATCCAGATTCCAAAGCTGAAGCCAAAGGCAAATGGCAGGATTTGGGGATTACAGCCAGACCAAAGTTGAGCTGTGTGTCTCTATGATCCCTATGGTATTTAGAATATTAAATAAGGCAATGGATATAGATAATATGTGGCATACAATAGATCTTTGACAAATGATAGGTATTACTTTTTTTTTTTTGGTGCCAGGGATTGAACCCAGAGGTGCTTAACCACTGAACCACATCCCCAACCCTTCTTTTTTATTTTATTTTGAGACAGGGTCTCGCTAAATTGCTTAGGGCCTCACTAAGGCTAGCTTTGAACCCACAATTCTCCTGCCTCAGCCTTTCAAGCTGCTGGGATTACAGATGTGCACCACCATGCCCAGCACTTTTTGCTATTTTTGCCTTTGGTCAGAATTAGTTATAATATTACATTGTCATAAAGGCTTAATAGAAAGGTTTCTTGAGTCCCAGCAGAGAAAAGGATGTAAAGACAGGGAATAGCTATGAAAAAAAGAAACTGGTCCCTTAGAGATTTGAATTTAATTTCGTATAGAAGGCTGCCTCCCTGCCTTGATGCCTCAGCTTTTCACCCTATTGCAGCTCTCAGTACCAGGACATGGTGACAATTATTTCACCTGTTGGAGTGTTACAGATATGATTAAACCCAGAACAGTTTCCCCAAAAGTATGGACTCTGTAGAATTATTTAGGATGATATTTAAAAACCAAATGGATAACTGTAGGTTTGGGGTATCAAGTGGATTGCCATTATGGCCTATTCCAGCTTGATTATTAGGGTTCTAAATGAATTATTAATTTCTGCAAATTAGTTGGATTTCAGGATCAAATTGAAAAATGTGACAATTCAGAGAGATGTGTTTAAGTTTGTCTACTGAAAACCTAATAGTTCCTAGATATTTTACTATTTATGAACTATGGAAATTTATTACTTTAATATTTTCATTTCAGATTAAACTTGAGCAGCAGGGCTACACACATTAAACAAAATCAGATTCATTAGTTGCCCATTCTCTTTTTCCCCACTTCTTCTTGGCTATCTCCTTTTAAAAAATAAAATTTATTATTTATTTTTAAGATATAAAACATAATATTATAAGATGCATACAGATAGTTTAAAGGTTGCTATAATGAACAAATTAACATACCCATCTTCTCACATAATTACCCATCTTTGGATTTTTATGGTAAGAACATTTAAAATCTACTCATTTTGCATGAATCCCACTGAGAGTAAAATTTTATTATCTATAGTCCTCATGTTGTAGTTTCCCATTCTTAATTCATTCAATAAGATAATGCACAATTTATGAATGATACAAAAACAAATTAGGCTGGGTTCTTGCCTTCCAGGAGCCTAGATCTCAGGGGTAGTGACTTAGAGAAAGGTTTCCTAAGAGGAAAGTAAAACCATGGTAATCAGATCATTGTTCCCTGTGTCTCATTATGAGGAGCTGCTTCAGAAAACATTCTAAGTCTGAATTCAAATCAAAGAGAGCTTTACTTACCCGGCCAGAGACTGTCACCTACCCATAGAGACTGAAGCTCTGTGGGAGAACAGTCATTTCCTGGCCTGTGTGTTGGGAATTTAAGAATGAAAACCACAAGCCTTGGGAAGTCCCTAGCATGCAAGCCAGCCAATAACAGATGCTAAAACAGAAGTTAGGGGAACTTAAGAGCCCCTAAGCAGAACTAAAGACCCTCTAAGGTGGGTGTACAGTTTGGGTTTTAGTACATTTGCAGAGTACAAAGTACAGTAAACTCAACTCTTTTGGGAAAGACAGCTCAGATGCTGATTTCCCAGAAATGGCTCTTGCCTACAGGAATAGCAATGGAGTCACATTAGCCATGCTTATTAATGTTGGCCTACAACAATTTTTGCCTTAATATGATTATGTCTTAATTATTTCTATCTTGTAACTTAAGATATATCATCTTAATAATTGCCTATGACTATAGTTAACCTGTGGTCCCATATACACACACACACACATACTTATAACTTTTATTATCTATACCTTATCACTAACATCTTTAAGTCTTATGTCTAGGTACTATAAAGGCTATATGTTTATACTAATATATTGTTATTTTTTTATCTTAAAGCTTAAAACATATTTAACTATCTTAACATTAACTTTATTTTTATTATTTTCTATTTATTGATTCATATCTATTAATCTATAGCCGATGATTTATCAGTATGACTTATTAATAATCTATGACTTGTCTCTTATGAAACTATATTGCTTATTTTAGACCATAACAGTCTGATCCCCAACTTTACCCCCACTTCTTCCTTTCCTGACTCTGCCACTGGCCATGAAAACTTGGCTTCTCAGTTTGACATTCCAAAGGTAAGCAGAGGATGCCATTTCCACATTGAAGTCATCTTTTTACTAATCTTTTAAATTTCTTTTTCACTGGTATCATCTCAGTGCCTTCCTTTTGTTTAAAACTATAGTTCTAATCTGGAGACTCTGTGTTATAAAACTAGTTTTAAGATCCACATGTTTTATTGAACTGTTCCATTGCCAACTTTTAGCCAGAAGAGGGAGTGCAAGAGCCAAAGCTAAGAAATCTGGGGAAGATTATGATTTTCAAATATTTTTCTCTGTACTGAAAAGACTGGGATTTTATTTTTCAATTTAATACTTAAAGCCAAAGTTTAGCCTTGTAATATATATAAAGTTAACCAAGCTGTTGGGAGTGGGTTATCCAAGTAATGTTCTTACAAGTATATGATTCAGATTTAATAATTTGTTGAAAAGAGGGAAAAAGCATAAATCAATGACTAGTGTAAGAGAATGGGTTTAATTCTATTCTGCCAACAAATATGTAGCCAGCAATGTTGGTGCTCTTGTCTACATTTCTATATGACAGTCCCAAATTAGAAGGAGCAGGGTTAATACATTTCTATGAGTCACTGTACAGACATAAAACAGATTGTCCCAAATGTTGACATTTGGTGAGTCTGATAAAGAGGTCTATAGGATTTCTTCGTACTCTACTTATTCTTACAACTTTTCCCTTAAATTTGAAGTCATTTTCAAATAAAAAAGTAAAACAAAGACTGATGATGTAGCTCAGTGGTAGGGTGTTTGCCTTGCATGTGTGAGGCCCAAGGTTTAATCCTCAGTATTGGGGGGGGAAAAAAACACTTAAGAAAAAACAGATTTCTTTGTTTGGGTCAGTCAGACATAATGTGATTTTATTATTGGCAGAAACTAGAGCCCTTACCCTACTTCTTAGGGGGAAAAATACAGTGAAAGTTGAAGTTTGCTGAGATCTATAGCTGACTGTGAAATTAAATGCAATTGTCATTAAATAAGAAATTATGAAGAGTTGATGTTCATGAACTACCTAGTTTTCATGGATAAATTTTCTTTATCCTAGGTATCTTTGGGTATCTTTGAATATCCAGTGAATTAAAGACATGACAATGTCAAAATATTTTCATAGGGAAGTCACATTTCACTTATTGTGATATCACCTGGGTTAGAGCTTGCTCCTGTTCCTGACTCAGTCACTGAATTGCCAGCCTGTGTCACTACTGTTTCTTGAACTGGAGCTTAATAACTGGAGGTCAAGCTTTCTGAAATTTGTAGACTAAATAGATTTAGTCCAACACTCAGAGCTTATCTTCTTTTTTTCCTTCCTTTGTCTGTCTCCCTCCCTTTCCCTCCCTCCCCTACTCCCCTCTCCCTCTCCTCTCTGTTTTACAGTCTTTCCATGTTGCCCAGGCTGGCCTTGAACTTCTGGGCAATCGTCCTGCCTCAGCCTCCCAAATAGCTGGAATTCCAAGTTCATGCTACCAAGCCTAGTTCATACTTGGTCTTCAAAGTAAACCAAGCCCAGATCTTTAACCTCACTTCTAAGACAAGGACTTATCACAAAGAATAAAACAGCATTCAGAACTGTTCTGTGGTGCTGCTTACCCATTTTTTTATTACTTCAGAGTCTGGTGTAATCTTTCTCTTCCTATCAATCTGCACATGGCTAATATTTTCTTAAAAATTAGATTGAATTTGGCAGCCACATATAGATTCTGGAAATGTATGAATGAGTTCAAAAGGAAGTGGTTTGTTTTCTGGGATTTTTTTTTTCTTATTTTTTTCTTTGTTTCTTAGCATCTATTATCCATTTTCTACCATGGGGATATTGAATATTCAAGTGCATCTAAAAAAGAACTACAGAAATTGTAAGTTCAATTTCAACTTTGTCTCTCCTGTAGTTTCTGCACTCAATATCATGATCACTGCATTCAGTCCAGTTGGCAAGACTTCTCCAAGTGTAGAGAGATAGAGGTTTTACTACACTCCATAAATATGACCATTTATTGGACCTAACATATTTATGTTCCCATTCATTGAGGGCTTACTTAAACTGTCCAATTTGCTTGACCCCGTCTATAAATGTAAATTGCCTACATCTAAAACTAACTCTGGATGGCTTTAGAGTGTTCAGGAATTAGAATTATATGACTTCTACAGATGTAAGAGCGACCAGGTCTCCTATAGCCCTTAGGCAATAAGTTATTCTTTCGTTCAACCTTTCTTCTCACTCTCAGAAGTACTAAAAGTGCAGGGTTGCGGGTGTAACTTAGTGGTAAAGCATTTGCCTGAAATACATTAGGTTCTGGGTTCAATCCCCAGCGCTGCAAGAAAAACAAAGTATTAAAGGTAGATGTTATTCTAGAGTTTTTGTTAAAAATACTATTGGAAATTACCTGATACATTTAGTAGAAGTCACAATTTTGTCTTGATTAAAAATGTTTTACTTGAAGAAAGTCACCAACTTTGCCCAAGGTTAAAAGAACCAGTATTGGACATATTTGTTGTTTTCTTTATCACAAACCTGAAAAAATTATGTTTTGTAGTATGATTTGAGGAATAATTGATTTCTAATCTCAAGTGTTTAACTAGTCCTGGTCCTATCAACTGGCACGGCTACCCCTCACTCTCCAAAACTAGAAGTTAATTGGCAAGTTTTTTTGTTTGTTTGTTTGTTTTGTTTTTTGGATTTTGAGGAATGAGGGATCCAACTCAAGAGGCCTGTGCATGTGTATGACAGACAAGTGCTCTACCACTGAGCTACCCTACCTCATCCACTTCTTCATACTGTTGAAGATAGTTTGGAAGCAGCCTTCTCCCTTCCTGTCAACTTTATTTTCTTCATGCCCAGTGATAATCATCTTAAATCCTTCTATACTTTTCTGCTTTCCATTTTTCCAATATTTTCTTCAGGTCCTCGTGTTTCCAAAATAAATTGACCCACTTCCAGGAATAAAATAACTAAAAGTATGTGTGCCTTATTAAATCAAACTGCTACCCACTGAAAAGGAAATTGTTTAGAGAAATTAAGAATACCAATGACTTGTTTATCTTTTCTGATAAGACATATCATCTCATTTGTGTAATATTAGAGAACAATTCATTAAAAATAACTGGGAAAGGCATACTAGCAATTCTCGTGTTAAAGTTACTTGGATGACATTCTGCACAGGTTGGGCATTTCATTTTAGATCATTAGGAAATTTTAGAAAGGGAATAAATTTGAACAGTTTTTAACCTATTTAATAATGTACTTATTAGAAGAGACATTATAATGATGGCAAAGAATTTAGCACAATGCCCAGGACCTGCCAGATGCTTAATAAATAGCAGTTATTAACTGATTGAGCTTCAGCCTGTTCAAGTATATTTTCTAACATTAAAAAAAAAAAACATAAAACTTTCCTTCTAATTAGGAAATGAATGCTGGCTAGTTGGAGGCTCTCCAGATAACTGTTATATAAGAATTTACAATATGAAGCAAGTGTCCTGGATACTGTAAAGCTGCAAAATAATCTTAAAGACTTATCAAATCTTAAAGAATTATTGGGACACTAGCATTTTTAGGACATGGAATTTGTTAAATATTTTCCCATTTATTTGAATATCACACAATGCAGAACATTCTCCTTTTATTTCTCCATTTTGAGGAAATGCAGATGTGAGTTACTATCCAAGGTCTCTTTAAACAAACAGAGTTTAATTCAATTGTTTCCTGAGAGATTGCCTTCTTGCAAAAGCCAAAGAAAATCTTTTACTAATCCAAAAGGTACAAAACTATGGTTGAGACCGTAAAACTGGAGAAGGGGTTGCACTTGGTTTGGAAAAGTTAATGTGTTTGGATGGGAATAATTACTACCACTGTGAGGCTACACTGTGAATTCCATCATTCCCTTTCCTGCTAATGTAAGAAGCACAATGGTTCTTTTATCTTTTTATATTTTTACCCGAAGACTGGTGAGACAGCTTTGATAATGGAAATTTTTTATTTATATCAAATCTAAACATCAGGATAAAGGGAACTTCCTTTTTTTCTTTTTCTTTTTTTTTTAATTCTGAGAAATCTCAAGGAACCTAGGATCCGAAAGTGTCTTCTGAATTGTTTTAATAAAAAAAATATGAAATTATCTTTAAGCAATCTAGTTTTTCAGCCTGGATGTTAAACAGCATGGCTTCACACTATACAAGTATTAAACATTTCTCTACCTCTTGCTTTCAGGGACAAGCCCCACCATACCCAGAAATTCTTCTCAGTCCTGGGAAGTACCCCCAGGTTTCTCAAAGACATCTTCCTAGTGACCACCAAACTGAGCAGTTTCCTTGTCCTGGCTCTACCTCTTAAGGGTTCCTCCTTTCCAGAGGGCAGAACCCCAGGTGACATGGATGGCATTGGCCATGAAATTGCACACCAATACTAGGTCCCCAAAGTGAAGACTACCATATGCGAGGGGCCTTCATGCGTGAAGCTGGCACCAGTCACTTTCTCAAGTAGCTAGTTTCTTTTTCTTTTTTCATTGCAGATCTCTATCATCTGCTATATCTAAACTCGTGAGATTGAGAGATTTCTGAAATAAAGGATTTATGGAGCCATTACAGATGCTGGCCAGAAAGAAAAAAAAAAAAAAAACATTCTTGGGACAAGTTCTTACTTAGGTCCCCAGCATCAGAGATAGGTAGCAGTTGGAAAAATGTCTACTGGACCAGAGCTAAGAACATTCTTTGTAATGAAAATCTGGGGAAGGGCTTTGGAATAAGATGAGCATCTATAAGGAGAAGTACTTTTTGCTTCTGGGTTGGTTGGGGTTGCAAGCAGGATGCAGCGGCATCTAAGGCATTTGTGATGGAATCTGAGTTGCTTTAACATATTCAGGACTATGAAGCAATCTTTTTTTCTGCCTGGAGTTGGTTAATTTCTCCCACCTTTCCTCCTCTTCCAGCCCTTTGTAATTAAATTGAGGACATCTCAGAATTTTTCTCTTATCACACCTTAAGTCTCAAATATAAGTCTGTGGGGATGGGGCCATGGAAAACTGTATGGCAGTCTCCGATTCTCATTGGTTTCAGTTACTGGAAACCAACTCTGGTCTGAACATATTAAATGGAAAATTCCATAACTCCAAAATTCATATGTTTGAAATTGCATGTCATTCTGAGTGGCATGATGAAATCTCACACTATCCCTTTCTGTCTAGGGCAGAACTCCTTTGTCCAGCATCTCCCTACCTAGCCATTAGTCACCTTGTAGCCATCTTGGTAATCACGTCAATTGTCATGCTACTACAGTGCTTATGTCCAAGAAGTCCTATTTTCTTTTATCCCACAGCACAAAAGTAGTGATGCTTTTATTTATTACAATATATTGTCATCACTGTTCTATTTTATTATTAGTGTTAATCTCTTACTGTGCCTAATTTATTAACTAAATTTTCGTAGATTTGTATGTGGGATCTGATTCCATCTATAGGTAGTCTCGGAATTGAATTGAAGCAGAGGACACCATTTGTTTGGTGTAGGGGGAATAACTCATACACATCTGAGGAGTTATAAACACCAGTGGAATTTCAGGGTTTTATAATACTCTATTTCCAACTTTTTGAGGGAATATCTGCTTTGCACAGGTTGAACCATTTTTGCATTTCTGCTAGCAATGTCTGAGAGTGCCAATTTCTCTACTTCCTGACCAACACTATTTTCTATTATTTTTTCCATCCTAGTGGGAGCAAAGTGGTATCTTGTGGGTTTGATTTGTATTTCACTAAAGACTAGTGGTAAAAATGAACATCTTTTCATGGGATCATCAGCTTTTCTTTGGAGAAATAACTTTTTAAGCCATTTGTAAATTGGGTTGTCTTTTTGTTCTTGGGTTATAAGAGTTTGTATATATTCTGGATACTAGAAAAATATATGAATGTATATGATTTGCAAATATTTGCTATCATCTTTGTGTTGTCACATGATGATTTTGCTTAGCCCCGCCCCTTGCATGAAGGCATTATTAACAGTCCTGAATGTTCTTTCACTCCATATTTCCATAAGAAAAGATGACAATAATAAACATCAAAATAGGAATTCAGTAAAACAATGGGGTAAGATGTAGGGAGGATAAAGGGAGAGAATTTTCTTAAATGTCTGAAGTTAATGGTCTATGAGAAAAAAAGAATTCAAAATATGGAAATTATTTTTCTGGAAATCAGTGTATCCATTACAGAAAAAAAAGATGGAAGATGAAAGAGGATGGAAAATTTAAAGCAAAAAGAAAGATATTTTTCCAAAAAAATTATTATGCAAATTTGATATTCATATACAGTTTAAGCAATCATGAGACAAAATTACAAGAAATTTAAATTAGCATATTTTTTTAGGTTTGAGGTCCCTTTTGGTAACACATATACTTGCACTTAAAAGAACTTTTAGTAAACCAAATGTGAATTCTCAATATGCTTGTATTTATGAAAAAAAAAAAGAAAGGAAAAATATGAATGAACCTAGTGAAAGCCATTCTCCCTAAACAGACTGCTGATGGGGGTACAGATAGCAAGCACTTTCTAATCTTGCTGAAAATTGAAGAAAAACAAAGTAGAGCTTGCAGCTTTTAGAACTGCCAGCCGAATGAAATCTGATTACCTCCATATGATGTGTACCAACTTCAGTTAGCAAAGTTATGACTACAGTTCTTTAGCTATACAATTTTCAACTTGCTCTAGTAAAGATAGATGTAGAGGACTGTTTTTAAATCATCAATTATATTTTATTCATATATATACCAACACACTGAAAGGCAAATGCTGAAAATGCAACTTTTAAAGTCTAGAGAATTCAACTTCTTAGAAGAGAAGTAGAAACACACTTTCATATGTGTTTAAATATATTTTGATAGATGACATTTAGTTTTGATTGTAATAGATTATTATTGCCACTACCTGTGTGTTATGAGTATTATAGTTTCTCAGAAGAGACTAGTAAAATAGTTTAGACTGTCTGTTAAGGACAGTGAGGAAATTTCTTTTTATTTCCTCTGCAGGGAACAAAACCATCTTAATATCTCCCAGGAGCAAGTCCCATAGAGAAGTTCATAAGTAATTGTCAACTTATTTTGAAAAATTTCAGTGCAAAATACTAAGTACACAAAGAAAAAGAAAAATAAGTTAGGGGAAGAGGCAGAGCCATGTAAGGCAACTCTGAGTACTAGAGACATTTACCATATGATGTAGCAATGAAATAGGTCAGCTTTCCTTAACTTTTAAGGAATAAAAGACGTAACAATTTAAAAAAAGAGGATGAATTTGCTTAAGTTCCACAGTTCACCAACTATGAAGTAGACTTTGGGGTGAAAAAAAAAAAAACACAACAGCACTACCAGGTTACCCAATCAATTCCAATATGAAATGCTCAATCATTTTTTTCTTTAAAATTTTTTTTTTAGTTGTAGATGAACACAATATCGTTATTTATTTTTATGTGGTGCTGAGGGTTGAACCTAGTGCCTCACACGTGCTAGGCAAGCCCTCTACCACTGAGCTACAGCCCGGCCCCATCATTTTTTTCTTCATAAGCAAACTCTTGACAAATTGTGGGTGTTTTGGAGAAAGGGATAAATGGAGAGTGGATGGAGGGTGTGGTTATAGGTACTGCCTATACTAAGTACTGCCTGTACTAAATACAAATCTTCTGCATCATTTGTTTTTAAATAAAACATTTAAAATAACACATAATAATAGAATAACACATAAATCAATGTAAGCTGTCATGGAAAAATGGTATCTAACCATGTGGAGATTGATGCTCAGCTCAGACAATCATAGGCTTCCTTCAGTGGACCCCAGAGCTACTAGCAGTATGGTGGGCAGGCTTTGGGGTTAGGTAGGTAAGTTCAGGCAAATTGACATTCTATCCATATGGATGGGGAAAGTCAGCCTAGTAGTAAAATGAAAATAGTAATTATGTCTTCTTTATGGGGTAGCTGTAAAGATTTAATGAAATTGTGCATGTGAAACTCTTGGCACAATGCCTGGAACACAGTAAGCTCTCAATAAATGAGAGCTAATAGTATCTTCTAAGAAAGTGACACATCTGAAAAATGAAGTCTCCCCTTGGCTTCTCCTGGCCTAATTTTAAGTCCCAGTCCTCTGGTGGTTTTTCTGGTCTCTCCCTCACACTAACCCCTTACATGGGCCTTAAACATCACTGCTCATAGATTTTATCATACTCATGTTTGCTTATTCAATTCTTTGTCCAATTTATTTGTTTTACCCCAGATACCTTTGGCTTGTTTGAGGGAATGGCAATAATATCTGACACTTTGGTGACTCCCTAGTACCCAACACAAAGCAAAGTACATTGACAGTGCTTTGCATGTGTTGGATTAATAATACATCGACACTGAAATTTTGTTAACTTATTAGTTTAAGTTAGTAAATAGTATATTTAAATTCATAATTTTATGTAGCTAAAAAATAAACAAATGACCTGCAAGAAATAAAGTGCAGTACTTGGAGAAAGATTTAGAGAAAAGAATAAGGTGTTAGGGAGGGAGGGGGAACGTGGAGTAGAATTTATTCTTTATTTGACTTTGTTGGGGTGAACAGTGACTAACGTTTGAGGCTTCCCATTAAGTGTCCAATGGTTGTTTAAACCAGAGCATCTTTGCTATGAATAAAACTGCTTTGTATTCTGTGGTTGTAGACTTGGAAGGGACCTTAATTTTCATCTCACCTCCTCTGCTCCACTTCGTAGACTGAGAACAGCAACACTTGAGAATTCTTTACTGGTAGGGCTGGGTCTAAAATTCAAGATCCTCTGACTACCCTACCTTGTAGGAAGGGGAACTAGTTCCTTTAAAAATAAGCGCGGTTGCTTTAATAGCGTCAGCACCTGTTCTTCCAGCTTCCGAGAAAGACAGAAGCTATTAATTTCTCTTTCATCAAAGCCGAATTTCTGGTGTGTCTGAGCTTCGTTTTCGCCCAGGCTGCAGCTGTCTAAACCACTGAGACCGAATGCTGGACGGAGGCACCTTTCTGCTGAAATCTGTTCAATCGCCACACCCAGATACAGAAAAAAATAAAATAAAGTGACACAACTCATTCAGTCGGGAGCCAAATTTGGGATGTCTCTTAGTTCGTCCACGCTCCTTGTGGTGGAAACCAACACAGCCCAGGAGGGACAACGCTGCCATGAACAACCGAGTGTTTCCTTCGGTGGGCCAGGATATCAGCGACTGGAAGGTGAGAAGCACAGGTCATCTGAATGGCGATTTCATCATCTGCAAAACTGAAAGAGATTATAATCCTTTGGGAAGTTTTGAGAACCAAATATCTTCACTAAGCACGTTTGGGTTGCTTCTGTTATCACCACTGTTGTTATTGTGCTAGCAGGGCTTGGATTGCTTAAATTGTTTTCTCCCGCGCCTATTCCAGCCAGCCTCTGCCTGCCCATGGCCACACCTTTCGGTGTCCGAAAGTGAAGGGCTGCTGGGCGCCTCTGGACGTCCAGGGGAGGAGGGAAGCCCGCGCAGCACGCATGCGCGCCAGGGAGTCCCTGGCCTCTCATAAGAGCACAGCGCAGCGCCGCACCAAGTCGAGTCGGAGCTGGCCTGGCGCCGAGCGCAGAGGGTGTGCAGACGTCCGCGGAGCTCGGCTTCTCCCTTAGCCTCGAGGACTGAAACTTCCGTGGGAGGCTCCTATCGGCGCTCACCTCCTGAGGGCGCACCAGCGAGGGGGAGAGGGAAAGCCGGACGGAGGCTGCCTGGCGTCTGGGGAATCGCGCTACAATCGAGGAGCCAGGACCAGCAGTTCGCTTGGACCCGCGCCCAGCAGCAGCAGCCGCGGCGGCCGCCAGCCGGGCAGACCCTCGGGGCTGTAGCGGGAGGTACGCCGGGCCCTCTCCGGTGTCCTGGACGCTCCCGGGGCGGCATGCGTTGGGAGG